>NW_022587933.1:0-32885 GCF_009834535.1 Camelus ferus | reverse complement strand
CACAAAGTTTTCTTTTCAGTTGCAAAACTCCAATCCATACATATATATGGGAGGTACGAGCTGCAACTCGGTTTTAACAGTGAAAACTGCAGTAACTTCAAACCCGCACTTGGAAACAGACTGAGAAACCAGAGTAAAATTTTCTCCTGCAACCCGTTCCATTTGTGCTAGATGAACGGACGTCTCTCCTCGCATGCTCAGTTTCTGAGAAATAAGTGTGTGTGAAAGCTGCAATTCACCTTGCTTGATGGGAACACAAAGTTTCTTTCACTTGCAAACTCCACTCCAATCATATATATGGGGAGGTACGAGCTCCAACTCTGTTTTAAATTGAAAACTACCAGAACTTCACCCTGCACTAGGAAACAGACTGAGAAACCAGAGTAAAAGTTTCACCTGCAACCCGTTCCCTTTGTGCTAGATGAACGAACGTCTCACCACATGCTCATTTCTGAGAGATAATTGTATGTGAAAGCCGTCCTTCACATACCTTGTTGGGAACACAAAGTTTCTTTTAAATTGCAAACCCCACTCCATACATACATGGGGAGGTACGAGCTCCAACTCGGTTTTACTTTACTGTGCAAACTGCAGGAACTTCAAACCGGCACTAGGAAACAGACTGAGAAACCAGAGTAAAGTTTTCTCCTGCAACCCGTTCCCCTTTTGATAGATGCGAACGTCTCTCCGCATGCTCAGTTCTGATGGTAAGTGTGTGTGAAAGCTGCCCTTCAAATATCTTGTTGGGAACACAAGTTTCTTTTCACTTGCAAACTCCACACCATACATATATATGGGGAGGTACGAGCTCCAACTCTGATTTACCGTGAAAACTGCAGGAACTTCAAACCGGCACTAGGAAACCAGACTGAGAGACCAAGAGTAAAAGTTTCTCCTGCATCCCGTTCCCCTTGTGCTAGATGAACGAACGTCTCTCCGCATGCTCAGTTCTGAGAGATAAGTGTGTGTGAAGCAGTCCTTCACCTAGCTTGTTGGGAACACAAGTTTCTTTTCACTTGCAATCTCCACTCCATACATATAAATGTTGAGGTACGAGCTGCAACTCGGTTTTACAGTGAAAACTGCAGGAAGTTCCAACCGGCACTAGGAAACACACTGAGAAACCAGAGTAAAAGTTTCTCCTGCAAACCCGTTCCCTTTGTGATAGATGGACGAAGGTCTCTCCACATGATCAGTTCTGAGAGATAAGTGTGTGTGAAATCCGTCCTTCACATAGCTTGTTGGAACACAAAGTTTCTTTACGTTTCAAACTCCCCTGCCATACATATATGGGAAGGTACGAGCTCCAACTCGGGTTTACAGTGAAAACTGCAGTAACTTCAAACTGGCACTAGGAAGAGACTGAGAAACCAGAGAAAAGTTTCTCCTGCAACCCGTTCCCTTGTGCTAGATGAACGAACGTCTCTCCACATGCTCACTTCTGAGACATAATGTGTGTGGAAAGCCGCACTTCACCTAGCTTGTTGGGAACACAAAGTTTCTTTTCACTTACCAACTTCCACTCCTTACATATATATGGGTAGGTACTAGCACCAACTCGCTTTTACAGTGAAAACTGTAAGGAATTCAAACCGGCACTAGGAAACAGACTGAGAAACCAGAGTAAAAGATTCTACTGCAAACAGTTCCCTTTGTGCTAGATGAACGAACGTCTCTCCACATGCTCATGTCTGAGAGATAAGTGTGTGTGAAAGCCGTCCTTCACTAGCTTGTTGGGAACCCAAAAGTTTCTTTTCACTTGCAACGCCACTCCATACATATATAAGGGGAAGTACGAGCTCCAACTCGGTTTTACAGTGAAAACTGCAGGAACTCAAACCGGCCAGCTAGGAAACATACAGAAACCAGAGTAACAGTTTCTCCTACACCGTTTCCTTTGTGCTAGATGAAAGAAATTCTCTCCGCATGCTCAGTTCTGAGAGATAATTGTCTGTGATAGCCGCCCTTCACCTAGCTTGTTTGGAACACATAGTTTCTTTTCACTTTGCAAACTCCACTCCATACATATATATGGGGAGGTAGCTAGCTTCAACTCGGGTTTACAGTGAAAATGCAGGAACTTCAAACCGGCACTTGGAAACAGACTGAGAAACCGACAGTAAAAGTTTCTCCTGCAATCCTTTCCCTATTGGCTAGATGAACGAACGTCTATCCGCATGCTCAGTTCTGAGAGATAAGTGGTGTGTGGAAAGCCGTCCTTCAGCCTAACTTGTTGGGAACAAAAAAGTTATTTTCAGTTGCAAAGCTCAACTCCAAACATATATATGGGGATGAGTATGCTGCAAACTACGGTTTTACAGATGAAAACTGCAGGAAACTTCAAACCTGCAGTAGGAAAATGACTGAGAAACAAGGAGTAAGAAAGTTTCTAGCGGCCACTCGGTCCCTTTGTGCTAGATGAACGAACGTCTCTCCACATGCTCAGTTCTGAGAGATAAGTGTGTGTGAAAGCCGTCATTCACCTAGCTTGTTGGGAAACACAAAGTTTCTTTTCAGTTGCAAACTCCACTCCATACATATATATGGGGAGGTACTGAGCTCCAACTCGGTTTTACAGTGAAAACTGCAGGAACTTCAACCGCACTAGGGAACAGACTGAGAATCCAGAGTAAAAGTTGTTCCTGCAACCGTCCCTTTGTGCTAGATGAACGAACGTCTCTCCACATGCTCAGTTCTGAGAGATAAGTGTGTGTGAAAGCCGTCTTCACCTAGCTTGTTGGGAACACAAAGTTTCTTTTCACTTGCAAACTCCACTCCATACATATATATGGGGAGGTACGAGCTCCAACTCGGTTTTACAGTGAAACCTGCAGTAACTTCAAACCGGCACTAGGAAACAGACTGAGAAACCAGAGTAAAAGTTTCTCCTGCAACCCGTTCCCTTTGTGCTAGATGAACGAACGTCTCTCCACATGCTCAGTTCTGAGAGATAAGTGTGTGTGAAAGCCGCCTTCACCTAGCTTGTTGGGAACACAAAGTTTCTTTTCACTTGCAAACTCCACTCCATACATATATATGGGGAGGTAAGAGCTCCAACTCGGTTTTACAGTGAAAACTGCAGGAACTTCAAACCGGCAGCTAGGAAACAGACTGAGAAACCAGAGTAAAAGTTTCTCCTGCAACCCGTTCCCTTTGTGCTAGATGAACGAAACGTCTCTCCAGCATGCTCAGTTCTGAGAGATAAGTGTGTGTGAAAGCCGTCCTTCACCTAGCTTGTTGGGAACAACAAAGTTTCTTTCACTTGCAAACTCCACTCCATACATATATATGGGGAGGTACGAGCTCCAACTCGGTTTTACAGTGAAAACTGCAGGAACTTCAAACCGGCAGCTAGGAAACAGACTGAGAAACCAGAGTAAAAGTTTCTCCTGCAACCCGTTCCCTTTGTGCTAGATGAACGAACAGTCTCTCCACATGCTCAGTTCTGAGAGATAAAGTGTGTGTGAAAGCCGTCCTTCACCTAGCTTGTTGGGAACACAAAGTTTCTTTTCAGTTGCAAACTCCACTCCATACATATATATGGGGAGGTACAAGCTCCAACTCGGTTTTACAGTGAAAACTGCAGGAACTTCAAACCGGCACTAGGAAACAGACTGAGAAACCAGAGAAAAGTTTCTCCTGCAAACCGTTCCCTTTGTGCTAGATGAACGAACGTCTCTCCACATGCTCAGTTCTGAGAGATAAGTGTGTGTGAAAGCCGTCCTTCACCTAGCTTGTTGGGAACACAAAGTTTCTTTTAAGTTGCAAGCTCCACTCCATACATATATATGGGGAGGTACGAGCTCCAACTCGGTTTTACAGTGAAAACTGCAGGAACTTCAAACCGGCACTAGGAAACAGACTGAGAAACCAGAGTAAAAAGTTTCTCCTGCAACACCGTTCCCTTTGTGCTAGATGAACGAACGTCTCTCCACATGCTCAGTTCTGAGAGATATGTGTGTGTGAAAGCCGTCCTTCACCTAGCTTGTTGGGAACACAAAGTTTTCTTTTCAATTGCAAACTCCACTCCATAAATATATATGGGGAGGGTACGAGCTCCAACTCGGTTTTACAGTGAAAACTGCAGTAACTTCAAACCGGCACTAGGAAACAGACTGAGAAACAGAGTAAAAGTTTTCCCATGCGACCTGTTCCCTTTGTGCTAGATGAACGAATGTCTCTCCACATGCTCAGTTCTGAGAGATAAGTGTGTGTGAAAGCCGTCCTTCACATAGCTTGTTGGGAACACAAAGTTTCTTTTCAGTTGCAAACTCCACTCCATACATATATATGGGGAGGTACGTAGCTCCAACTCGGTTTTACAGTGAAAACTGCAGTAACTTCAAACCGGCACTAGGAAACAGACTGAGAAACCAGAAAAAATTTTCTCCTGCAAACCGTTCCCTTTGTGCTAGATGAACGAACGTCTCTCACATGCTCATTTCTGAGAGATAAGTGTGTGTGAAAGCCGTCTTTACCTAGCTTGTTGGGAACACAAAGTTTCTTTTCACTTGCAAACTCCACTCCATACATATAAATGGGGAGGTACGAGCTCCAACTCGGTTTTACAGTGAAAACTGCAGTAACTTCAAACCGGCACTAGGATAGAGACTGAGAAACCAGAGAAAAATTTTCTCCTGCAACCCGTTCCCTTTGTGCTAGATGAACGAACGTCTCTCCACATGCTCAGTTCTGAGAGATATGTGTGTGTGAAAGCCGTCCTTCAACTAGCTTGTTGGGAACACAAAGTTTCTTTTCACTTGCAAGCTCCAATCCATACATATATATGGGGAGGTACGAGCTCCAGCTCGGTTTTACAGTGAAACCGGCAATAACTTCAAACCGGCACTAGGAAACAGACTGAGAAATCAGAGTAGAAATTTCTCCTGCAACCCGTTCCATTTGTGCTAGATGAACGAAAGTCTCTCCACATGCTCAGTTCTGAGAAATATTTGTGTGTGAAAGCCGCCCTTCACTTAGCTTGTTGGGAACACAAAGTTTCTTTTCACTTGCAAACTACACTGCATACATATATATGGGGATGTACGAGCTCCAACTCGGATTTACAGTGAAAACTGCAGTAACTTCAAACCTGGCACTAGGATAGAGACTGAGAAACCAGAGTAAAAAGTTTCTCCTGCAACCCGTTCCTTTGTGCTAGATGAACGAACGTCTCTCCACATGCTCAGTTCTGAGAGATAATGTGTGTGAAAGATGCCCTTCACCTAGCTTGTTGGGAACACAAAGTTTCTTTTAACTTGCAACTCCACTCCATACATATATATGGGGAGGTACTAGCTCCAACTCGGTTTTACAGTGAAAACTGCAGGAACTTCAAACCGGCACTAGGAAACAGACTGAGAAACCAGAGTAAAGTTTCTCCTGCAACCGTTCCCTTTGTGCTAGATGAACGAACGTCTCTCCACATGCTCAGTTCTGAGAGATAAGTGTGTGTGAAAGCCGTCCTTCACCTAGCTTGTTGGGAACACAAAGTTTCTTTTCACTTGCAAACTCCACTCCATACATATATATGGGGAGGTACGAGCTCCAACTCGGTTTTACAGTGAAAACTGCAGGAACTTCAAACCGGCACTAGGAAACAGACTGAGAAACCAGAGTAAAAGTTTCTCCTGCAACCGTTCCCTTTGTGCTAGATGAACGAACGTCTCTCCACATGCTCAGTTCTGAGAGATAAGTGTGTGTGAAAGCCGTCCTTCACCTAGCTTGTTGGGAACACAAAGTTTCTTTTCACTTGCAAACTCCACTCCATAAATATATATGGGGAGGTACGAGCTCCAACTCGGTTTTACAGTGAAACTGCAGTAACTTCAAACCGGCACTAGGAACAGACTGAGAAACCAGAGTAAAAGTTTCTCCAGCGACCTGTTCCCTTTGTGCTAGATGAACGAACGTCTATCCACATGCTCAGTTCTGAGAGATATGTGTGTGTGAAAGCCGTCCTTCACATAGCTTGTTGGGAACACAAAGTTTCTTTCAGCTTGCAAACTCCACTCCATACATATATATGGGGAGGTACGTAGCTCCAACTCGGTTTTACAGTGAAAACTGCAGTAACTTCAAACCGGCACTAGGAAACAGACTGAGAAACCAGAGTAAAATTGTTTCCTGCAAACCGTTCCCTTTGTGCTAGATGAACGAACGTCTCTCCACATGCTCATTCTGAGAGATAAGTGTGTGTGAAAGCCGTCTTCACCTAGCTTGTTGGGAACACAAAGTTTCTTTTCACTTGCAAACTCCACTCCATACATATATATGGGGAGGTACGAGCTCCAACTCGGTTTTACAGTGAAAACTGCAGTAACTTCAAACCGGCACTAGGAAACAGACTGAGAAACCAGAGTAAAAGTTTCTCCTGCAACCAGTTCCCTTTGTGCTAGATGAACGAACGTCTCTCCACATGCTCAGTTCTGAGAGATATGTGTGTGTGAAAGCCGTCCTTCACCTAGCTTGTTGGGAACACAAAGTTTCTTTTCACTTGCAAACTCCACTCCATACATATATATGGGGAGGTACTAGCTCCAACTCGGTTTTACAGTGAAAACTGCAGGAACTTCAAACCGGCACTAGGAAACAGACTGAGAAACCAGAGTAAAAGTTTCTCCTGCAACCCGTTCCCTTTGTGCTAGATGAACGAACGTCTCTCCACATGCTCAGTTCTGAGAGATAAGTGTGTGTGAAAGCCGTCCTTCACCTAGCTTGTTGGGAACACAAAGTTTCTTTTCACTTGCAAACTCCACTCCATACATATATATGGGGAGGTACGAGCTCCAACTCGGTTTTACAGTGAAAACTGCAGGAACTTCAAACCGGCACTAGGAAACAGACTGAGAAACCAGAGTAAAGTTTCTCCTGCAACCCGTTCCCTTTGTGCTAGATGAACGAACGTCTCTCCACATGCTCAGTTCTGAGAGATAAGTGTGTGTGAAAGCCGTCCTTCACCTAGCTTGTTGGGAACACAAAGTTTCTTTTCACTTGCAAACTCCACTCCATACATATATATGGGGAGGTACTAGCTCCAACTCGGTTTTACAGTGAAAACTGCAGGAACTTCAAACCGGCACTAGGAAACAGACTGAGAAACCAGAGTAAAAGTTTCTCCTGCAACCGTTCCCTTTGTGCTAGATGAACGAACGTCTCTCCACATGCTCAGTTCTGAGAGATAAGTGTGTGTGAAAGCCGTCCTTCACCTAGCTTGTTGGGAACACAAAGTTTCTTTTCACTTGCAAACTCCACTCCATACATATATATGGGGAGGTACGAGCTCCAACTCGGTTTTACAGTGAAAACTGCAGGAACTTCAAACCGGCACTAGGAAACAGACTGAGAAACCAGAGTAAAAGTTTCTCCTGCAACCCGTTCCCTTTGTGCTAGATGAACGAACGTCTCTCCACATGCTCAGTTCTGAGAGATAAGTGTGTGTGAAAGCCGTCCTTCACCTAGCTTGTTGGGAACACAAAGTTTCTTTTCAGTTGCAAACTCCACTCCATACATATATATGGGGAGGTACGAGCTCCAACTCGGTTTTACAGTGAAAACTGCAGTAACTTCAAACCGGCACTAGGAAAGCAGACTGAGAAACCAGAGTAAAAGTTTCTCCTGCAACCCGTTCCCTTTGTGCTAGATGAACGAACGTCTCTCCACATGCTCAGTTCTGAGAGATAAGTGTGTGTGAAAGCCGTCCTTCACCTAGCTTGTTGGGAACACAAAGTTTCTTTTAATTGCAATCTCCACTCCATACATATATATGGGGAGGTACGAGCTCCAACTCGGTTTTACAGTGAAAACTGCAGGAACTTCAATCCGGCACTAGGAAACAGACTGATAAACCAGAGTAAAAGTTTCTCCTGCAACACGTTCCCTTTGTGCTAGATGAACGAAAGTCTCTCCACATGCTCAGTTCTGAGAAGTAAGTGTGTGTGAAAGCCGCCCTTCACCTAGCTTGTTGGGAACACAAAGTTTCTTTTCACTTGCAAACTCCACTCCACACATATATATGGGGAGTTACAAGCTCCAACTCGATTTTACAGTGAAAACTGCAGGTACTTCAAACCGGCAGTAGGAAACAGACTGAGAAACCAGAGTTAAAGTTTCTCCTGCAACCAGTTCCCTTTGTGCTAGATGAACGAACGTCTCTCCACATGCTCAGTTCTGAGAGATAATTGTGTGTGAAAGCCGTCCTTCACCTAGCTTGTTGGGAACACAAAGTTTCTTTTCACTTGCAACTCCACTCCATACATATATATGGGGAGGTACGAGCTCCAACTCGGTTTTACAGTGAAAACTGCAGTAACTTCAAACCGGCACTAGGAAACAGACTGAGAAACCAGAGTAAAAGTTTCTCCTGCAACCTGTTCCCTTTGTGCTAGATGAACGAACGTCTCTCCACATGCTCAGTTCTGAGAGATAAGTGTGTGTGAAAGCCGTCCTTCACCTAGCTTGTTGGGAACACAAAGTTTCTTTTCACTTGCAAACTCCACTCCATACATATATATGGGGAGGTACTAGCTCCAACTCGGTTTACAGTGAAAACTGCAGTAACTTCAAACCGGCACTAGGAAACAGACTGAGAAACCAGAGTAAAAGTTTCTCCTGCAACCCGTTCCCTTTGTGCTAGATGAACGAACGTCTCTCCACATGCTCAATTCTGAGAGATAAGTGTGTGTGAAAGCTGTCTTTCACCTAGCTTGTTGGGAACACAAAGTTTATTTTCACTTGCAAACTCCACTCCATACAATATATGTGGGTAGGTACGAGCTCCAACTCGGTTTTACAGTGAAAACTGCAGGAACTTCAAACCGGCACTAGGAAACAGACTGAGAAACCAGAGTAAAGTTTCTCCTTGCACACCGTTCCTTTGTGCTAGATGAACGAACGTCTCTCCACATGCTCAGTTCTGAGAGATAAGTGTGTGTGAAAGCCGTCCTTCACCTAGCTTGTTGGGAACACAAAGTTTCTTTTCACTTGCAAACTCCACTCCATACATATATATGGGGAGGTACTAGCTCCAACTCGGTTTTACAGTGAAAACTGCAGGAACTTCAATCCGGCACTAGGAAACAGACTGAGAAACCAGAGTAAAAGTTTCTCCTGCAATTCGTTCCCTTTGTGCTAGATGAACGAACGTCTCTCCACATGCTCAGTTCTAGAGAGATAAGTGTGTGTGAAAGCCGTCCTTCACCTAGCTTGTTGGGAACACAAAGTTTCTTTTCACTTGCAAACTCCACTCCATACATATATATGGGGAGGTACAAGCTCCAACTCGGTTTTACAGTGAAAACTGCAGGAACTTCAAACCGGCACTAGGAAACAGACTGAGAAACCAGAGTAAAAGTTTCTCCTGCAACCCGTTCCCTTTGTGCTAGATGAACGAACGTCTCTCCACATGCTCAGTTCTGAGAGATAAGTGTGTGTGAAAGCCGTCCTTCACCTAGCTTGTTGGGAACACAAAGTTTCTTTTCACTTGCAAACTCCACTCCATACATATATATGGGGAGGTACGAGCTCCAACTCGGTTTTACAGTGAAAAACTGCAGGAACTTCAAACCGGCACTAGGAAACAGACTGAGAAACCAGAGTAAAAGTTTCTCCTGCAACCCGTTCCCTTTGTGCTAGATGAACGAACGTCTCTCCACATGCTCAGTTCTGAGAGATAAGTGTGTGTGAAAGCCGTCCTTCACCTAGCTTGTTGGGAACACAAAGTTTCTTTTCACTTGCAAACTCCACTCCATACATATATGGGGAGGTACGAGCTCCAACTCGGATTTTACAGTGAAAACTGCAGTAACTTCAAACCGGCACTAGGAAACAGACTGAGAAACCAGAGTAAAAGTTTCTCCTGCAACCCGTTCCCTTTGTGCTAGATGAACGAACGTCTCTCCACATGCTCAGTTCTGAGAGATAATGTGTGTGAAAGCCGCCCTTCACCTAGCTTGTTGGGAACACAAAGTTTCTTTTAAATTGCAAATCTCCACTCCATACATATATATGGGGAGGTACTAGCTCCAACTCTGTTTTACAGTGAAAACTGCAGGAACTTCAAACCGGCACTAGGAAACAGACTGAGAAACCAGAGTAAAAGTTTCTCCTGCAACGCGTTCCCTTTGTGCTAGATGAACGAACTTCTCTCCACATGCTCAGTTCTGAGAGATAAGTGTGTGTGAAAGCCGTCCTTCACCTAGCTTGTTGGGAACACAAAGTTTCTTTTCAGTTGCAAACTCCACTCCATAAATATAAATAGGTAGGTACGAGCCCCAACTCGTTTTTACAGTGAAAACTGCAGTAACTTCAATCCGGCACTAGGAAACAGACTGATAAACCAGAGTAAAAGTTACTCCTGCAACCCGTTCCCTTTGTGCTAGATGAACGAACGTCTCTCCGCATGCTCATTTCTGGAAGATATGTGTGTGTGAAAGCCGCCTTCACTCTAGCTTGTTGGGTACACAAAGTTTCTTTTCACTTGCAAACTCCACTCCATACATATATATGGGGAGGTACTAGCTCCAACTCGGTTTTACAGTGAAAACTGCAGGAACTTCAAACCGGCAGTAGGAAACAGACTGAGAAACCAGAGTAAAAGTTTCTCCTGCCACCCGTTCCCTTTGTGAAAGATGAACGAACGTCTCTACAGATGCTCAGTTCTGAGAGATAAGTATGTTTGAAAGCCGTCCTTCACCTAGCTTGTAGGGAAAACAAAGTTTCTTTTCACTTGCAAACTCCACTCCATACATATATATGGGGAGGTACGAGCTCCAACTCGGTTTTACAGTGAAAACTGCAGGAACTTCAAACCGGCACTTGGAAACAGACTGAGAAACCACAGTTAAAGTTTCTCTTGCACACCGTTCCTTTGTGCTAGATGAACGAACCTCTCTCCACATGCTCAGTTCTGAGAGATATGTGTGTGTGAAAGCCGTGCTTCACATAGCTTGTTGGGAACACAAAGTTTCTTTTAACTTGCAAACTCCACTCCATATTATATATATGGGGAGGTACTAGCTCCAACTCGGTTTTACAGTGAAAACTGCAGGAACTTCAAACCGGCAGTAGGAAACAGACTGAGAAACCAGAGTAAAAGTTTCTTCTGCAATTCGTTCCCTTTGTGCTAGATGAACGAACGTCTCTCCACATGCTCAGTTCTGAGAGATAAGTGTGTGTGAAAGCCGTCCTTCACCTAGCTTTTTGGGAACACAAAGTTTCTTTTCACTTGCACACTCCACTCCATACACATATATGGGGAGGTACGAGCTCCAACTCGGTTTTACAGTGAAAACTGCAGTAACTTCAAACCGGCACTAGGAAACAGTCTGAGAAACCAGAGTAAAAGTTCCTCCTGCAACCTGTACCCTTTGTGCTAGATGAACGAACGTCTCTCCGCACGCTCAGTTCTGAGAGATAAGTGTGTGTGAAAGCCGCACTTCACCTAGCTTATTGGGAACACAAAGTTTCTTTTCACTTGCAAACTCCAATCCATACATTTATATGGGGAGGTACTAGCTCCAACTCGGTTTTACAGTGAAAACTGCACGAAATTCAAACCGGCAGTAGGAAACAGAGAAACCAGAGTAAAAGTTTCTCCTGCAGTCCGTTCACTTTGTGCTAGATGAACGAACGTCTCTCCACATGCTCAGTTCTGAGAGATAAGTGTGTGTGAAAGCCGCCCTTCACCTAGCTTGTTCGGAACAGAAAGTTTCTTTTCAGTTGCTAACTCCACTCCAGACATATATATGGGGAGGTACAACCTCCAACTCGGTTTTACAGTGAAAACTGCAGGAACTTCAATCCGGCAGTAGGAAAGAGACTGAGAAACCAGAGTAAAAGTTTCACCTGCAATCCGTTCCCTTTGTGCTAGATGAACGAACGTCTCTTCACATGCTCAGTTCTGAGAGATAAGTGTGTGTGAAAGCTTTCCTTCACCTAGCTTGTGGGGAACACAAAGTTTCTTTTCCCTTGCAAACTCCGCTCCATACATATATATGGGGAGGTTCGAGCTCCAACTCGGTTTTACAGTGAAAACTGCTTGAACTACAAACCGGCACTAGGAAACAGACTGACAAACCACAGAATACTTTCACCTGCAACCCGTTCCCTTTGTGCTAGATGAACGAAAGTCTCTCCACATGCTCATTTCTGAGAGATAATTGTGTGTGAAAGCCGTTCTTCATCTAGCTTGTGGGGAACACAAAGTTTCTTTTCAGTTGCACACTCCACTCCTTACACATATATGGGGAGGTACGAACTCCAACCCGGTTTTACAGTGAAAAATGCAGGAACTTCAAACCGGCACTAGGAAACAGACTGAGAAACCAGAGTAAAATTTTCTCCTGCAACCCGTTCCCTTAGTGCTAGTAAACGAAAGTCTCTCCGCATGCTCATTTCTGGGAGATAAGTGTGTGTGAAAGCCGCCCTTCAACTAGCTTGTTGGGAACACAAAGTTTCTTTTCAGTTGCAAACTCCACTCCATACAAATATATGGGGAAGTACTAGCTCCAACTCGGTTTTACAGTGAAAACTGCAGGAACTTCAAACCGGCAGTAGGAAATAGACTGAGAAGCCAGAGTAAAAGTTTCACCTGCAATTCGTTCCCTTTGTGCTAGATGAACGAACGTCTCTCCACATGCTCAGTTCTGAGAGATAAGTGTGTGTGAGAGCCGTCCTTCACATAGCTTGCTGAGAACACAAAGTTTCTTTTCAGTTGCAAACTCCACTCCATAGATATATATGGGGAGGTACTAGCTCCAACTCGGTTTTACAGTGAAAACTGCAGTAACTTCAAACCGGCACTTGGAAACAGACTGAGAATCCAGAATAAAATTGTTTCCTGCAAACCGTTCCCTTTGTGCTAGATGAACGAACGTCTCTCCACATGCTCAGTTCTGAGTGATATGTGTGTGTGAAAGCCGTGCTTCACCTAGCTTGTTGGGAACACAAAGTTTCTTTTCATTTGCAAGCTCCAATCCATACATATATATGGGGAGGTACGAGTTCCAGCTCGGTTTTACAGTGAAACCGGCAGTAACTTCAAACCGGCACTAGGAAACAGACTGAGAAACCAGAGTAGAAATTTCCCCTGCAACCCCTTCACTTTGTGCTAGATAAACGAATGTCTCTCCACATGCTCAGTTCTGAGAGATAAGAGTGTGTGAAAGCCGTACTTCACCTAGCTTGTTGTGAACACAAAGTTTCTTTTCACTTGCAAACTCTACTCCATACATATATATGGGGAGGTAGGAGCTCCAAATCAGTTTTACAGTGAATACTGCAGGAACTTCATACCGGCACTAGGAAACAGACTGAGAAACCAGAGATAAAGTTTCCCCTGCAACCCGTTCCCTTCTTGCTAGATGAACGAACGTCTCTCCACATGCTCACATTTGAGAGATAAGTGTGTGTGAAAGCCGCCCTTCAAATAGCTTGTTGGGAACACAAAGTTTCTTTTCACTTGCAAACTCCAATGCATACAATATATGGGGTGGTACGAGCTCCAACTCGGTTTTACAGTGAAAACTGCAGGAACTTCATACCGGCACTAGGAAACAGACTGAGAAACCAGAGTAAAAGTTTCACCTGCTATTCGTTCCCTTTGTGCTAGATGAACGAACGTCTCTCCACATGCTAAGTTCTGAGAGATAAGTGTGTGTGAAAGCCTTCCTTCACCTAGCTTGTTGGGAACAC
The DNA here is from genome assembly GCF_009834535.1 of Camelus ferus. Taxonomy (NCBI): domain Eukaryota; kingdom Metazoa; phylum Chordata; class Mammalia; order Artiodactyla; family Camelidae; genus Camelus; species Camelus ferus. The sequence continues at coordinate 19,193 of NW_022587933.1, read as the reverse complement.
AAAGTTTCTTTTCAGTTTCAAACTCCACTCCATACATATATAAGGGGATGTACGAGCTGCAACCCGGTTTTACAGTGAAAACTGCAGGAATTTCAAAACGGCACTAGGAAACAGACTGAGAAACCAGAGTAAAAGTTTCTCCTGCAACCCATTCCCTGTGTGATAGATGAATGAACATCTCTCCACATGCTCAGGTCTGAGAGATAAGTGTGTGTGAAAGCCGTCCTTCACCTAGCTTGTTGGGAACACAAAGTTTCTTTTCAGATGCAAACCCCACTCCATACATATATATGGGGATGTATGAGCTCCAACACGGTTTTAAAGTAAAAACTGCTGGACCTTCAAACCGGCACTAGGAAACAGACTGAGAAACCAGAGTAAACGTTTCTCCTGCAACCCGTTCCATTTGTGCTAGATGAACGAACGTCTCTCCGAATGCTCAGTTCTGAGAGATATTTGTGTGTGAAAGCCACCATTCACCTAGCTTGTTGGGAACACAAAGTTTCTTTAAACTTGCAAACACCACTCCATACATATATATGGGGAAGTTCTAGCTCCAACTCTGTTTTACAGTGAAAACTGCAGGAACTTCAAACCGGCACTAGGAAACAGACTGTGAAACCAGAGTAAATGTTTCTCCTGCAACCCGTTCCCTTTGTGCTAGATGAACAAACGTCTCTCCACATGCTCATTTATGAGAGATAAGTGTGTGTGAAAGCCGTCCTTCACCTAGCTTGTTGGGAAAACAAAGTTTCTTTTCACTTGCAAACTCCACTCCATACATATAAATGGGGAGGTACGAGCTCCAACTCGGTTTTACAGTGAAAACTGCAGGAAATTCAAACCGGCAGTAGGAAACAGACTGAGAAACCAGAGTAAAAGTTTCTCCTGCAACCCGTTCCCTTTGTGATAGATGAACGAACATCTCTCCACATGCTCAGTTCTCAGAGATAAATGTGTGTGAAAGCCGTCCTTCACCTAGCTTGTTGGGAACACAAAGTTTCTTTTCAGTTGCAAACTACACTGCATAAATATATATGGGGATGAACGAGCTCCAACTCGGATTTACAGTGAAAACTGCAGTAACTTCAAACCGGTACTAGGATAGAGACTGAGAAACCAGAGTAAAAGTTTCTCCTGCAAACCGTTCCTTTGTGCTAGATGAACGAACGTCTCTCCACATGCTCAGTTCTGAGAGATAAATGTGTGTGAAAGACGCCCTTCACCTAGCTTGTTGGGAACACAAAGTTTCTTTTAAATTGAAATCTCCACTCCATACATATATATGGGGAGGTACTAGCACCAACTCTGCTTTAAAGTGAAAACTGCAGGAGCTTCAATCCGGCACTAGGAAACAGACTGAGAAACCAGAATAAAATTGTTTCCTGCAAACCGTTCCATTTGTGCTTGATGAACGAACGTCTCTCCACATTCTCATTTCTGAGAGATAAGTGTGTGTGAAAGCCGTCTTTACCTAGCTTGTTGGGAACAAAATGTTTCTTTTCACTTGCAAACTCCACTCCATACATATAAATGGGGAGGTACGATCTCCAACTCGGTTTTACAGTGGAAACTGCAGTAACTTCAAACCGGCACTAGGATAGAGACTGAGAATCCAGAGTAAAATTTTCTCCTGCAACCCGTTCCTTTTGTGCTAGATGAACGAACGTCTCTCCACATGCTCAGTTCTGAGAGATATGTGTGTGTGAAAGCCGTGCTTCACCTAGCTTGTTGGGAACACAAAGTATCTTTTCACTTGCAAGCTCCAATCCATACATATATATGGGGAGGTACGAGCTCCAGCTCGGTTTTACAGTGAAACCGGCAGTATCTTCAAACCGGCACTAGGGAACAGACTGAGAAACCAGAGTAGAAATTTCTCCTGCAACCCCTTCACTTTGTGCTAGATAAACGAATGTCTCTCCACATGCTCAGTTCTGAGAGATAAGAGTGTGTGAAAGCCGTCCTTCACCTAGCTTGTTGTGTACACAAATTTTCTTTTCACTTGCAAACTCCACTCCATACATATATATGGGGAGGTACGAGCTCCAACTCGGTTTTACAGTGAATAGTGCAGGAACTTCAAACCGGCACTAGGAAACAGACTGAGAAACCAGTGTTAAAGTTTCCCCTGCATCCCGTTCCCTTTGTGCTAGATGAACGAACGTCTCTCCACATGCTCAGTTCTGAGAGATAAGTGTGTGTGAAAGCCGCCCTTCAAATAGCTTGTTGGGAACACAAAGTTTCTTTTCACTTGCAAACTCCAATGCATACAATATATGGGGTGGTACGAGCTCCAACTCGCTTTTACAGTGAAAACTGCAGGAAATTCAACCCGGCACTAGGAAACAGACTGAGAAACCAGAGTAAAAGTTTCTCCTGCAATCCGTTCCATTTGTGCTAGATGAACGAACTTCTCTCCACATGCTCAGTTCTGAGAGATAAGTGTGTGAAAGCCGCCCTTCACCTAGCTTGTTGGGAACACAAAGTTTCTTTTCAGTTGCAAACTCCACTCCATATATATATAAGGGGATTTACGAGCTGCAAACCGGTTTTACATTGAAAACTGCAGTAACTTCAAACCGGCAGTAGGAAACAGAATGAGAAACCAGAGTAAAATTTTCTCCTGCAACCCTTTCCCTTTGTGCTAGGTGAACGAACATCTCTCACATGCTCAATTCTGAGAGATAAGTGTGTGTGAAAGCCGTCCTTCAACTAGCTTGTTGGGAACACAAAGTTTCTTTTCAGTTGCAAACCCCACTCCATCCATATATATGGGGAGGTATGAGCTCCAACTCGGTTTTAAAGTAAAAACTGCAGGAACTTCAAACCGGCACTAGGAAACAGACTGAGAAACCAGAGTAAAAGTTTCTCCTGCAACCCGTTCCGTTTGTGCTAGATGAACGAACGTCTCTCCGCATGCTCAGTTCTGAGAGATAATTGTGTGTGAAAGCCACCCTTCACCTAGCTTGTTGGGAACACAAAGTTTCTTTTCACTTGCAAACACCACTCCATACATATATATGGGGAGGTACTAGCTCCAAATCTGTTTTACAGTGAAAACTGCAGGAACTTCAAACCGGTACTAGGAAACAGACTGAGAAACCAGAGTAAATGTTTCTCCTGCAAACCGTTCCATTTGTGCTAGATGAACGAACTTCTCTCCACATGCTCAGTTCTGAGAGATAAGTTTGTGTGAAAGCCGTCCTTCACCTAGCTTGTTGGGAACACAAATTTTCTTTTCAGTTGCAAACTCCACTCCATACATATAAATGTTGAGGTACGAGCTCCAACTCTGTTTTACAGTGAAAACTGCAGTAACTTCATACCGGCACTAGGATAGAGACTGAGAAACCAGAGTAAAATTTTCTCTGCAACCCTTTCAATTTGTGCTAGATGAACGAACGTCTCTCCACATGCTCAGTTCTGAGAGATAAGTGTGTGTGAAAGCCGTGCTTCACCTAGCTTGTTGGGAACACAAAGTTTCTTTTCACTTGCAAGCTCCAATCCATACATATATATGGTGAGGTACGAGCTCCAGCTCGGTTTTACAGTGAAACCGGCAGTAACTTCAAACCGGCACTAGGAAACAGACTGAGAAACCAGAGTAGATATTTCTCCTGCAACCCCTTCACTTTGTGCTAGATAAACGAATGTCTCTCCACATGCTCAGTTCTGAGAGATATGAGTGTGTGAAAGCCGTCCTTCACCTAGCTTGTTGTGAACACAAAGTATCTTTTCACTTGCAAACTCCACTCCATACATATATATGGGGAGGTACGAGCTCCAACTCGGTTTTACAGTGAATACTGCAGGAACTTCAATCCGGCACTAGGAAACAGACTGAGAAACCAGAGTTAAAGTTTCTCCTGCAACCCGTTCCCTTTGTGCTAGATGAACGAACGTCTCTCCACATGCTAGGTTTTGAGAGATAAGTGTGTGTGAAAGCCGCCCTTCAAATAGCTTGTTGGGAACACAAAGTTTCTTTTCACTTGCAAAATCCAATGCATACAATATATGGGGTGGTACGAGCTCCAACTCGGTTTTACAGTGAAAACTGCAGGAACTTCAAACCGGCACTAGGAAACAGACTGAGAAACCAGAGTAAAATTTTCTCCTGCAATCCGTTCCCTTTGTGCTAGATGAACGAACTTCTCTCCACATGCTCAGTTCTGAGAGATAAGTGTGTGAAGCCGCCCTTCACCTAGCTTGTTGGGAACACAAAGTTTCTATTCAGTTGCAAATTACACTCCATTCATATATATGGGGTGTTACGAGCTCCAACTCGGTTTTACAGTGAAAACTGCAGGAACTTCAAACCGGCACTAGGAAACAGACTGAGAAACCAGAGTAAAAGTTTCACCTGTAATTTTCCCTTTGTGCTAGATGAACGAACTTCTCTCCACATGCTAAGTTCTGAGAGATAAGTGTGTGTGAAAGCCGTCCTTCACCTAGCTTGTTTGGAACACAAAGTTTCTTTTCAGTAGCAAACTCCACTCCATACATATATATGGGGATGTTCGAGCTGCAACCCGGTTTTACAGTGAAAACTGCAGGAACTTTAAACCGGCACTAATAAACAGACTGAGATACCAGAGTAAAAGTTTTTCCTGCAACCCGTTCCCATTGTGATAGATGAATGAACGTCTCTCCACATGCTCAGTTCTGAGAGATAAGTGTGTGTGAAAGCCGTCCTTCAACTAGCTTGTTGGGAACACAAAGTTTCTTTTCAGATGCAAACCCCACTCCATACATATATATGGGGAGGTATGAGCTCCAACTCGGTTTTAAAGTAAAAACTGCAGGAACTTCAAACCTGCACTAGGAAACAGACTGAGAAACCAGAGTAAAAGTTTCTCCTGCAACCCGTTCCGTTTGTGCTAGATGAACGAACGTCTCTCCGCATGCTCAGTTCTGAAGAGATAATTGTGTGTGAAAGCCACACTTCACCTAGCTTGTTGGGAACACAAAGTTTCTTTTCAGTTGCAAACTACACTGCATACATATATATGGGGATGTACGAGCTCCAACTCGGATTTACAGTGAAAACTGCAGTAACTTCAAACCGGCACTAGGATAGAGACTGAGAAAACAGAGTAAAAGTTTCTCCTGCAACCCGTTCCTTTGTGCTAGATGAACGAACGTCTCTCCCCATGCTCAGTTCTGAGGGATAAATGTGTGTGAAAGACGCCCTTCACCTAGCTTGTTGGGAACATAAAGTTTCTTTTAAATTGCAATCTCCATTTCATACATATATATGGGGAGGTACTAGCACCAACTCTGTTTTACAGTGAAAACTGCAGGAACTTCAATCCGGCACTAGGAAACAGACTGAGAAATCAGAGTAAAAGTTTCTCCTGCAACGCGTTCCCTTTCTGCTATACGAACGAACTTCTCTCCACATGCTCAGATCTGAGAGATATGTGTGTGTGAAAGCCGTCCTTCATCTAGCTTGTTGGGAACACAAAGTTTCTTTTCAGTTGCAAACTCCACTCCATACATATAAATGGGGAGGTACGAGCTCCAACTCGGTTTTACAGTGAAAACTGCAGTAACTTCAAACCGGCACTAGGAAACAGACTGTGAAACCAGAGTAAAAGTTTCCCTGCAACACGTTCCCTTTGTGATAGATGAACGAACATCTCTCCACATGCTCACTTCTGAGAGAAAAGTGTGTGTGAAAGCCGTCCTTCACCTAGCTAGTTGGGAACACAAAGTTTCTTTTCAGTTGCAAACCCCACTCCATACATATATATGGGGAGGTATGAGCTCCAACTCGGTTTTAAAGTAAAAAATGCAGGAACTTCAAACCGGCACTAGGAAACAGACTGAGAAACCAGAGTAAAAGTTTCTCCTGCAACCCGTTCCGTTTGGGCTAGATGAACGAACGTCTCTCCGCATGCTCACTTCTGAGAGATAATTGTGTGTGAAAGCCACACTTCATCTAGCTTGTTGGGAACACAAAATTTCTTTTCACTTGCAAACACCACTCCATACATATATATGGGGAGGTACTAGCTCCAAATCTGTTTTACAGTGAAAACTGCAGGAACGTCAAACCGGCACTAGGAAACACACTGTGAAACCAGAGTAAAAGTTTCTCCTGCAACCAGTTCCCTTTGTGCTAGATGAACGAACGTCTCTCCACATGCTCAGTTCTGAGAGATAAGTGTGTGTGAAAGCCGCACTTCACCTAGCTTGATGGGAACACAAAAGTTCTTTTCAGTTGCAAACCCCACTGAATATATATATATGGGTAGGTACGAGCTCCAACTCGGATTTACAGTGAAAACTGTAGTAACTTCAAACCGGCACTAGGATAGAGACTGAGAAAACAGAGTAAAAGTTTCTCCTGCAACCCATTCCCTTTGTGCTAGATGAACGAACGTCTCACCACATGCTCAGTTCTGAGAGATAAGTGTGTGTGAAAGACGCCCTTCACCTAGCTTGTTGGGAACACAAAGTTTCTTTTAAATTGCAAACTCCACTCCATACATATATATGGGGAGGTACAAGCACCAACTCTGTTTTACAGTGAAAACTGCAGGAACTTCAATCCGGCACTAGGAAACAGACTGAGAAACCAGAGTAAATGTTTCTACTGCAACGCGTTCCCTTTGTGCTAGATGAACGAAGTTCTCTCCACATGCTCAGTCCTGAGAGATAAGTGTGTGTAAAAGCCGTCCTTCACCTATCTTGTTGGGAAAACAAAGTTTCTTTTCAATTGCAAACTCCACTCCATACATATAAATGGGGAGGTACGAGCTCCAACTCGGTTTTACAGTGAAAACTGCAGTAACTTCTAACCGGCACTAGGAAACAGACTGAGAAACCAGAGTTAAAGTTTCTCCTGCAACCCGTTCCCTTTGTGCTAAATGAACGAACGTCTCTCCACATGCTCAGTTCTGAGAGAAAAGTGTGTGTGAAATCCATCCTTCACCCCGCTTGTTGGGAACACAAAGTTTCTTTTCACTTGCAAACTCCACTCCATACATATATAAGGGGATGTACGAGCTCCAACTCGTTTTTACAGTGAAAACTGCAGTATAATCTAACAGGAACTAGGAAAGAGTCTGAGAAACCAGAGTAAATGTTTCCCCATCAACCCGTTCCCTTTGTGCTAGATGAAAGAAATTCTCTCCACATGCTCAATTTTGAGAGATAAGTGTGTGTGAAAGCGGCCCTTCCCCTAGCTTGTTGGAAACACAAAGTTCTTTTCAGTTGCAAATCCCACTCCATACATATATATGGGTAGGTACGAGCTCCAACTCGGTTTTACAGTGATAACTGCAGGAACTTCAAACCGGCACTAGGAAACAGACTGAGAAACCAGAGTAAAAGTTTCACCTGCAATTCGTTCCCTTTGTGCTAGATGAACGTACGTCTCTCCACATGCTCAGTTCTGAGAGATAAGTGTGTGTGAAAGCCGTCCTTCACGTAGCTTGTTGGGAACACAAAGTTTCTTTTCAGTTGCAAACTCCACTCCTTAAATATATATGGGGATGTATGAGCTGCAACCCGGTTTTACAGTAAAAACTGCAGGAATACCAAACCGGCACTAGGAAACAGACTGAGAAACCAGAGTAAAAGTTTCTCCTGCAACCCGTTGCGTTTGTGCTAGGTGAGCGAACGTCTATTCGCATGCTCAGTTCTGAGAGATAATTGTTTGTGAAAGCCGCACTTCACATAGCTTGTTGGGAACACAAAGTTTCTTTTCACTTGCAAACTCCACTCCATACATATATATGGGGAGGTATGAGCTCCAACTCGGTTTTACTGTGAAAATTGCTGGAACTTCAAACCGGCAGTAGGAAACAGACTGAGAAACCAGAGTAAAAGTTTCTCTTGCAACCCGTTCCCTTTGTGATAGATGAACGAACATCTCTCCACATGCTCATTTTTGGGAGATAATTGTGTGTGAATGCCGTCCTTCACCTAGCTTGTTGGGAACACAAAGGTTCTTTTCAGTTGCAAACTCCACTGCATACATATATATGGGGAGGTACGAGCTCCAACTCGATTTACAGTGAAAACTGCAGTAACTTCAAACTGGCACTAGGATAGAGACTGAGAAACCAGAGTAAAAGTTTCTCCGGCAAACCGTTCCCTTTGTGCTAGATGAACGAACGTCTCTCCACATGCTCAGTTCTGAGAGATAAATGTGTTTGAAAGACGCCCTTCACCTAGCTTCTTGGGAACACAAAGTTTCTTTTAAATTGCAAACCCCACTCCATACATAAATATGGGGTGGTACTAGCACCAACTCTGTTTTACAGTGAAAACTGCAGGAACTTCAATCCGGCACTAGGAAACAGACTTAGAAACCAGAGTAAAAGTTTCTCCTGCAACGCGTTCCCTTTTTGCTAGATGAACGAACTTCTCTCCACATGCTCAGTTCTGAGAGATATGTGTGTGTGAAAGCCGTCCTTCACCTAGCTTGTTGGGAACACAAAGTTACTTTTCAGTTGCAAACTCCTCTCCATACATATAAATGGGGAGGTACTAGCTCCAACTCGGTTTTACAGTTAAAACTGCAGGATCTTCAAACCGGCAGTAGGAAACAGACTGAGAAACCAGAGTAAAAGTCTCCCCTGCAAACCGTTCCATTTTTGCTAGATGAACGAACGTCTCTCCACATGCTCAGTTCTGAGAGATAAGTGTGTGTGAAAGCCGTACTTCACCTAGCTTGATGGGAACACAAAGTTTTCTTTCACTTGCAAACTCCACTCCATACATTTATATGGGTAGGTACTAGCTCCAACTCGGTTTTACAGTGAAAACTGCAGGAACTTCAAACCGGCAGTAGGAAACAGACTGAGAAACCATAATAAAAGTTTCCCCTACAATCCTTTCCCTTGTGCTAGATGAACGAACGTCTCCCACATGCTCAGTACTGTGAAGTAAGGCTGTGTGAAAGCCATAATTCACATAGCTTGTTGGTAACACAAAGTTTCTTTCACATGCAATCTCCACTCCATAGATATATATGGGGAGTTACGAGCTCCAACTCGATTTTACAGTGAAAACTGCAGGTACTTCAAACCGGCAGTAGGAAACAGACTGAGAAACCAGAGTAAAATTTCTCCTGCAATCCGTTCCCTTTGTGCTAGATGAACGAAAGTCTCTCCTCATGCTCAGTTCTGAGAGCTAAGTGTGTGTGAAAGCCGCCCTTCACCTATCTTGTTGGGAACACAAAGATTATTTTCACTTGCAAATACCACTCCATACATATATATGGGGAGGTACTAGTTCCAACTCGGTTTTACAGTGAAAACTGCAGGAAATTCAAACAGGCAGTAGGAAACAGACTGAGAAACCAGAGTAAAATTTCTCCTGCAATCCGTTCCCTTTGTGCTAGATGAACGAACGTCTCTCCACATGCTCATTTCTGAGAAATAAGTGTGTGTGAAAGCCGTGCTTCACCTAGCTTGTTGGGAACACAAAGTTTCTTTTCACTTGCAAACTCCACTCCATACATATATATTGGGAGTTACGAGCTCCAACTCGGTTTTACAGTGAAAACTGCAGTAACTTCAAACCGACACTAGGAAACAGACTGAGAAACCAGAGTAAAAGTTTCTCCTGCAACCCGTTCCCATTGTACTAGATGAACGAACGTCTGTCCACATGCTCAGTTCTGAGAGATAATTGTGTGTGAAAGCCGTTCTTCACCTAGCTTGTTGGGAACACAAAGTTTATTTTCAGTTGCAAACCCCACTCCATACATATATACGGGGATGTACGAGCTCGAACTCGTTTTTCAGTGAAAATTGCAAGAAATTCAAACCGGAACTAGGAAACAGACTGAGAAACCAGAGTAAAAGTTTCTCCTGCAACACGTTCCCTTTGTGCTTGATGGAAGAACGTCTCTCCACATGCTCAGTTCTGAGAAATTAGTGTGTGTGAAAGCCGTCCTTCACCAAGCTTGTTGGGAACACAATCTTTCTTTTCAGTTGCAAACTACAATCCATACATATATATGGGGAGGTACGAGCTCCAACTCGGTTTTACAGTGAAAACTGCAGTATCTTCTAACCGGCACTAGGAAACAGACTGAGAAACCAGAGTAAACGTTTCCCCAGCAAACCGTTAACTTTGTGCTAGATGAACGAAAGTCTCTCCACATGCTCAGTTCTGAGAGATTATTGTGTGTGAAAGCCGTCCTTCAATTAGCTTGTTGGGAACACAAAGTTTCTTTTCATTTGCAAACTCCACTCCACACATATATATGGGGAGGTACTAGCTCCAACTCGGTTCTACAGTGAAAACTGCTGGAACATCAAACCGGCAGTAGGAAAAAGACTGAGAAACCAGAGTAAAAGTTTCTCCTGCAACCAGATCCTTTTGTACTAGATGAACGAACGTGTCTCCACATGCTCAGTTCTGAGAGATAAGTGTGTGTTAAAGCCGTCCTTCAACTAGATTGTTGGGAACACAAAGTTTATTTTCAGTTGCAAATTACACTCCATACATATATGTGGGGATCTACTAGCTCCAACTCGGTTTTACAGTGAAAACTGCAGGAACTTCTAACCGGCAGTAGGAAACAGACTGAGAAACCAGAATAAAAGTCTCTCCTGCAACCCGTTCCGTTTTTGCTAGATGAACGAACGTCTCTCCACATGCTCAGTTCTGAGAGATAATTGTGTGTGAAAGCCGTACTTCACATAGCTTGTTGGGAACACAAAGGTTCTTTTCAGTTGCTAACTCCACTCCATACATATATAAGGGGCGGTATGAGCTCCAACTCGGTTTTACAGTGAAAACTGCAGGAACTTCAAACCGGCACTAGGAAACAGACTGAGAAACCAGAGAAAAGTTTCTCCTGCAACCCGTTCCCTTTGTGCTAGATGAACGAAATTCTCTCCACATGCTCAGTTCTGAGAGCTAAGTTTGTGTGAAAGCCGTTCTTCACCTAGCTTGTTGGGAACACAAAGATTCTTTTCAATTGCAAACTCCACTAATACATACATATATATGGGGAGGTACTAGCTCCAACTCGGTTCTACAGTGAAAACTGCTGGAACTTCAAACCGGCAGTAGGAAAAAAACTGAGAAACCAGAGTAAAAGTTTCTCCTGCAATCCGTTCCCTTTACGCTAGATGAACGAACTTCTCTCCACATACTCAATTCTGAGAGAAAAATGTGTGTGAAAGCCGTCCTTCACCTATCTTGTAGGGAACACAAAGTTTCTTTTCACATGCAAACTCCAATCCATACATATATATGGGGAGGTACTAGTTCCAACTCGGTTTTACAGTGAAAACTGCAGGAAAATCGAACCGGCACTAGGAAACAGACTGAGAAACCAGAGTAAATGTTTCACATGCAACCCGTTCCCTTTGTGCTAGATGAACGAACGTCTCTCCACATGCTCAGTTCTGAGAGATATGTGTGTGTGAAAGCCGTGCTTCACCTGGCTTTTTGGGAACACAAAGTTTCTTTTCACTTGCAAACTCCACTCCATACATATATATGGGGAGGTTCGAGCTCCCACTCTGTTTTACAGTGAAAACTGCAGTAACTTCAAACCGACACTAGGAAAGAGACTGAGAAACCAGAGTAAAAGTTTCCCCAGCAACCCTTTCCCTTTGTGCTAGATGAACTAAAGTCTCTCCTCATGCTCATTTCTGAGAGATAAGTGTGTGTGAAAGCCGTCCTTCACTTATCTTGTTGGGAACACAAAGTTTCTTTTCAGTTGCTAACTCCAATCCATACATATATAAGGGGAGGTACGAGCTCCAACTCTGTTTTACAGTGAAAACTGCAGGAACTTCAAACTGGCACGAGGAAACAAACTGAGAAACCAGAGAAAAGTTTCTCCTGCAACCCGTTCCCTTTGTGCTAGATGAACGAAATTCTCTGCACATGCTCAGTTCTGAGAGCTAAGTGTGTGTGAAAGCCGCACTTCGCCTAGCTTGTTGGGAACACAAAGTTTCTTTTCACATGCAAACTCCACTCCATACATATATATGGGGAGGTACGAGCTCCAACCCGGTTTTACAGTGAAAACTGCAGGAACTTCAAACCGGCACTAGGAAACAGTCTGAGAATCCAGAGTAATAGTTTCTCCTGCAACCCGTTCCCTATGTGCTAGATGAACGAACGTCTCTCCACATGCTCAATTCTGAGAGCTAAGTGTGTGTTAAAGCCGTCCTTCACCTAACTTGTTGGGAACACAAAGTTTCTTTTCACTTGCAAACTCCACTCCACACATATATATGGGGAGGTACTAGCTCCAACTCTATTTTACAGTGAAAACTGCAGGTACTTCAAACCGGCAGTAGGAAACAGACTGAGAAACCAGAGTTAAAGTTTCCCCTGCAACCCGTTCCCTTTGTGCTAGATGAACGAACGTCTCTCCACATGCTCAGTTCTGAGAGATAAGTGTGTGTTAAAGCCGTCCTTCACCTAGCTTGTTGGGAACACAAAGTTTCTTTTCACTTGAAAACTCCACTCCATACATATATACGGGGATGTACGAGCTCCAAGTCTTTTTACAGTGAAAACTGCAGGAACTTCAAACCAGATTTAGGAAACAGACTGAGAAACCAAAGTAAAAGTTTCTCCTGCAACCCGTTCCCTTTGTGCTAGATGAACGAACGTCTCTCCACATGCTCAGTTCTGAGAGATTAGTGTGTGTGAAAGCCGTCCTTCACCTAGCTTGTTGGGAACACAAAGTTTATTTTTAGTTGCAAACTACACTCCATTCATATATATGGGGAGGTATGAGCTCCAAATCGGTTTTACAATGAAAACTGCAGTATCTTCTAAACGGCACTAGAAACAGACTGAGAAACCAGAGTTAAAGTTTTCCCAGCAACCCGTTTCCTTTGTGCTAGATGAACGAAAGTCTCTCCGCATGCTCAGTTCTGAGAGCTAAGTGTGTGTGAAAGCCGCACTTCACCTAGCTTGTTGGGAACACAAAGATTCTTTTCACTTGCAAACTCCAATCCATAAATATATATGGGGAGGTACTAGCTCCAACTCGGTTTTACAGTGAAAACTGCAGGAACTTCAAACCGGCATTAGGAAACAGACTGAGAAACCAGAGTAAAGGTTTTTTCCTGCAACCAGATCCTTTTGTACTAGATGAACGAACGTGTCTCCACATGCTCAGTTCTGAGAGATAAGTGTGTGTGAAAGGCATCCTTCACCTAGAGTGTTGGGAACACAAAGTTTATTTTAAGTTGCAAACTACACTCCATATATATGTGGTGATCTACAAGCTCCAACACTGTTTTACAGTGAAAACTGCAGGAACTTCAAACCGGCAGTAGGAACAGACTGAGAACCAGAGTAAAGGGTTTCTCCTACAACCAGATCCTTTTGTACTAGATGAGATGAACGTGTCTCCACATGCTCAGTTTCTGAGAGATAAGTGTGTGTGAAAGACGTCCTTCACATAGATTGTTGGGAACACCAAAGTTTATTTTCAGTTGCAAACTACACTCCATACATATATGTGGTGATCTACTATCTCCAACACTGTTTTACAGTGAAAACTGCAGGAACTTCAAACGGGCAGTAGGAAACAGACTGAGAAACCAGAGTAAATTTCTCCTGCAACCCGTTCCCTTTTTGCTAGATGAACGAAACGTCTCTCCACATGATCAGTTCTGAGAGATAAGTGTGTGTTAAAGCCGTTCTTCACCTAGCTTGTTGGGAACACAAAGTTTCTTTTCACTTGAAAACTCCACTCCATACATATATATGGGGATGTACGAGCTCCAAATCTTTTTACAGTGAAAACTGCAGGAACTTCAAACCGGAGCTAGGAAACAGACTGAGAAACCAGAGTAAAAGTTTCTCCTGCAACCCGTTCCCTTTGTGCTAGATGAACGAACGTCTCTCCACATCCTCATTTCTGAGAAATAAATTTGTGTGAAAGCCGTCCTTCACCAAGCTTGTTGGGAACACATAGTTTCTTTTCACATGCAAACTCCACTCCATACATATATATGGGGAGGTACGAGCTCCAACTCGGTTTTACAGTGAAAACTGCAGGAAATTCAAACCGGCACTAGGAAACAGACTGAGAAACCAGAGTAATAGTTTCAGCTGCAACCCGTTCCTTATGTGCTAGATGAACGAACTTCTCTCCACATGCTCAGTTCTGAGAGATAAGTGTGTGTAAAAACCGTCCTTCACCTAACTTGTTGTGAACACAAATTTTTCCTTTTCATCTATGCAAACTTCCACTCCACACATATATATGGGGAGGTACTAGCTCCAACGGCGATTTTCATTGAAAACTGCAGGTACTTCAAACCGTCAGTAGGAAACAGCTTAGAACTAGAGTACGAGTTTTTCCCAGCGAACTGTACCCTGTGCTATATGAACGAACGTCCTCTACACCTGCTCAGTTGTGAGAGATAAGTGTGTGTGAAAGCCGTCCTTCACATATCTTGTTGGGACACAAGTTTTTTCACTTGCAAACTCCACACATAGATTATATGGGGAGGTACTATCTCCAACTCGGTTTTACATTGAAAACTGCAGTACCTTCTAACTCTCACTAGAAAATACTGAGAAACCACAGTAAAGTTACGCCAGCACCCTTCCCTTTGTGCTAGATAACGAAATTCCTCTCCACATGCTCAGTTCTGTAGATAATGGTGTGTGAAAGCCGTCCTTCACCCTAGCTTGTTGAGAACACAAAGTTACTTTTCACTTGCAAACTCCACTCCATACATATATATGGGGAGGTACTAGCTCCAACTCGGTTTTACAGTGAAAACTGCAGGAACTTCAAACCGGCACTAGGAAACAGACTGAGAAACCAGAGTAAAAGTTTCTCCTGCAACCCGTTCCCTTTGTGCTAGATGAACGAACGTCTCTCCACATGCTCAGTTCTGAGAGATAAGTGTGTGTGAAAGCCGTCCTTCACCTAGCTTGTTGGGAACACAAAGTTTCTTTTCAGTTGCAAACTCCACTCCATACATATATATGGGGAGGTACGAGCTCCAACTCGGTTTTACAGTGAAAACTGCAGTAACTTCAAACCGGCACTAGGAAACAGACTGAGAAACCAGAGTAAAAGTTTCTCCTGCAACCCGTTCCCTTTGTGCTAGATGAACGAACGTCTCTCCACATGCTCAGTTCCTGAGAGATATGTGTGTGTGAAAGCCGTCCTTCACCTAGCTTGTTGGGAACACAAAGTTTCTTTTCACTTGCAAACTCCACTCCATACATATATATGGGGAGGTTTGAGCTCCAACTCGGTTTTACAGTGAAAACTGCAGGAACTTCAAACCGGCACTAGGAAACAGACTGAGAAACCAGAGTAAAAGTTTCTCCTGCAAACCGTTCCCTTTGTGCTAGATGAACGAAAGTCTCTCCGCATGCTCAGTTCTGAGAGTTAAGTGTGTGTGAAAGCCGACCTTCACCTAGCTTGTTGGGAACACAAAGATTCTTTTCACTTGCAAACTCCACTCCATATATATATATGGGTAGGTAATAGCTCCACTCGGTTTTACAGTGAAAACTGCAGGAACTTCAAACCGGCAGTAGGAAACAGACTGAGATACCAGAGTAAAAGTTTCTCCTGCAATCCGTTCCCTTTGTGCTAGATGAACGAACGTCTCTCCACATGCTCATTCTGAGAAATAAATTGTTTGAAAGCCGTCCTTCACCAAGCTTGTTGGGAACACAAAGTTTCTTTCAGCATGCAAACTCCACTCCAATACATATATAGGGGGAGGTACGAGCTCAACTCTTGTTTACAGTGAAAACTGCAGGAAATTCAAACCGGCACTAGGAAACAGACTGAGAAAACCAGAGTATAGTTTCAGCTGCAATCCGTGCCTTATGTGCTAGATTGAACGAACCTTCTCTCCACATGCTCAGTTTCTGAGAGATTAAGTGTGTGTAAAAACCGTCCTTCACCTAACTTGTTGGGAAAAACAGTAAGTTTTTCATTTGCAAACTCCACTGCCACAACATATATATGGGGAGGTACTAGCTCCATCTCGGATTCTACAGTGAAAACTGCTGGAACTTCAAACCGGCAAGTAGGAAAAAGACTGAGAAACCCAGAGTAAAAGTTGCCTCCTGCAACCAGATCCGTTTTGGACTAGATGAACGCACGTGTCTCACACATGCTCAGTTCTGAGAGATAAGTGTGTGGTGAAAGCGTCCTTCAACTAGATTGTTGGGACACAAAGATTATTTCAGTTGCAAACTCACTCCATACATATATGTGGGGATCTACTAGCTCCAACTCGGTTTTACAGTAAAACTGCAGGAACTTCTAACCGGCAGTAGGAAACAGACTGAGAAACCAGAGTAAAAGTCTCTCCTGCAACCCAGTCCTTTTTGCTAGATGAACGAACGTCTCTCCACATGCTCAGTTCTGAGAGATAATGTGTGTGAAAGCCGTACTTCACCTAGCTTGTTGGGAACACAAAGTTTCTTTTCAGTTGCTAACTCCACTCCATACATATATAGGGGAGGTACTGAGCTCCAACTCGGTTTTACAGTGAAAAACTGCAGGAACTTCAAACCGGCACTAGGAAACAGACTGAGAAACCAGAGAAAGTTTCTCCTGCAACCCGTTTCCCTTTGTGCTAGATGAACGAAATTCTCTCCACATGCTCAGTTTGAGAATCTAAGTGTGTGGAAAGCCGTGCTTCACCTAGCTTTGTTGGGAACACAAAGTTTCTTTTTCAATTGCAAACTCCACTCCATACATATATATGGGGAGGTACTAGCTCCAACTCCAACTCGGTTCTACAGTGAAAACTGCTGGAACTTCAAACCGGCAGTAGGAAAAAGACTGAGAAACCAGAGTAAAAGTTTCTCCTGCAATCCGTTCCATTTGTGCTAGATGAACGAACGTCTCTGCACATACTCAATTCTGAGAGGAAAGTGTGTGTGAAAGCCGTGCTTCACCTAGCTTGTTGGGAACACAAAGTTTCTTTACACATGGAAACTCCACTCCATACATATATATGGGGAGGTATGACCTCCAACTCGGTTTTACCGTGGAAACTGCAGGAACTTCAAACCGGCACTAGAAAACAGACTGAGAAACCAGAGTAAAGGTTTCTCCTGCAACTACATCCTATTGTACTAGATGAACGAACGTGTCTCCACATGCTAAGTTCTGAGAGATAAATGTGTGTGAAAGCCGTCCTTCACCTAGATTGTTGGGAACACAAAGTTTATTTTCAGTTGCAAACTACACTCCATACATATATGTGGGGATCTACTAGCTCCAACTCGGTTTTACAGTGAAAACTGCAGGAACTTCAAACCGGAGCTAGGAAACAGACTGAGAAACCAGAGAAAAGTTTCTCATGCAACCCGTTCCCTTTGTGCTAGATGAACGAAATTCTCTCCACATGCTCATTTCTGAGAAATAAGTGTGTGTGAAAGCCGGGCTTCACCTATCTTGTTGGGAACACAAAGTTTCTTTTCACTTGCAATCTCCACTCCATACATATATATGGGGAGGTACTAGCTCCAACTCGGTTCTACAGTGAAAACACCTGGAAATTCAAACCGGCAGTAGGAAAAAGACTGAGAAACCAGAGTAAATGTTTCTCCTGCAATCCGTTCCCTTTGCGCTAGATGAACGAACGTCTCTCCACATACTCAATTCTGAGAGAAAAGTGTGTGTGAAAGCCGTCCTTCACCTAGCTTGTTGGGAACACAAAGTTTCTTTTCACATGCAAAATCCAATCCATACATATATATGGGGAGGTACTAGTTCCAACTCGGTTTTACAGTGAAAACTGCAGGAAAATCAAACCGGCACTAGGAAACAAACTGAGAAACCAGAGTAAATGTTTCACATGCAACCCGTTCCCTTTGTGCTAGATGAAGGAACGTCTCTCCACATGCTCAGTTCTGAGAGATATGTGTGTGTGAAAGCCGTGCTTCACCTGGCTTTTTGGGAACACAAAGTTTCTTTTCACTTGCAAACTCCACTCCATACATATATATGGGGAGGTTCGAGCTCCCACACTGTTTTACAGTGCAAACTGTAGTAACTTCAAACCGACACTAGGAAACAGACTGAGAAACCAGAGTAAAGGTTTTTTCCTGCATCGAGATCCTTTTGTACTAGATGAACGAACGTGTCTCCACATGCTCAGTTCTGAGAGATAAGTGTGTGTGAAAGGCATCCTTCACCTAGATTGTTGGGAACACAAAGTTTATTTTAAGTTGCAAACTACACTCCATACATATATGTGGTGATCTACAAGCTCCAACACTGTTTTACAGTGAAAACTGCAGGAACTTCAAACCGGCAGTAGGAAACAGACTGAGAAACCAGAGTAAAGGTTTCTCCTACAACCAGATCCTTTTGTACTAGATGAACGAACGTGTCTCCACATGCTCAGTTCTGAGAGATAAGTGTGTGTAAAAGACGTCCTTCACATAGATTGTTGGGAACACAAAGTTTATTTTCAGTTGCAAACTACACTCCATACATATATGTGGTGATCTACTAGCTCCAACACTGTTTTACAGTGAAAACTGCAGGAACTTCAAACGGGCAGTAGGAAACAGACTGAGAAACCAGAGTAAAAGTCTCTCTGCAAACCGTTCCCTTTTTGCTAGATGAACGAACGTCTCTCCACATGCTCAGTTCTGAAAGATAAGTGTGAGTAAAGTCGTACTTGACCTAGCTTGTTGGGAACACAAAGGTTCTTTTCACTTGCAAACCCCACTCCATACATATATAAGGGGATGTACGAGATCCAAGTTGTATTTACAGTGAAAACTGCAGGAACTTCAAACCGGCTCTAGGAAACAGACTGAGAAACCAGAGTAAAAGTTTCTCCTGCAACCCGTTCCCTATGTGCTAGATGAACGAACGTCTCTCCACATGCTAAGTTCTGAGAGATAAGAGTGTGTGAAAGCCGTCCTTCACCTAACTTGTTGGGAACACAAAGATTCTTTTCACTTGCAAACTCCACTCCACACATATATATGGGGAGGTACTAGCTCCAACTCGATTTTACAGTGAAAACTGCAGGTACTTCAAACCAGCAGTAGGAAACAGACTGAGAAACCAGAGTTAAAGTTTCCCCTGCAACACGTTCCCTTTTGCTAGATGAACGAACGTCTCTCCACATGCTCAGTTCTGAGAGATAAGTGTGTGTTAAAGCCGTCCTTCACCTAGCTTGTTGGGAACACAAAGTTTCTTTTCGGTTGCAAACTCCACTCCATACATATATATG
>NW_022587932.1:0-32895 GCF_009834535.1 Camelus ferus | reverse complement strand
CTTCACCTAGTTTGTTGGGAACACAAAGTTTCTTTTCAGTTGCAACTCCACTCCATACATATATATGAGGAGGTACGAGCTCCAACTCGGTTTACAGTGAAAACTGCAGGAACTTCAAACCGGCACTAGGAAACAGACTGAGAACCCAGAGTAAAAGTTTCTCCTGCAACCCGTTCCCTTTGCTAGATGAACGAAAGTCTCTCCACATGCTCAGTTCTGAGAGATAAGTGTGTGTGAAAGCCTCCTTCACCTAGTTTGTTGGGAACACAAAGTTTCTTTTCAGTTGCAAACTACACTCCATACATATATATGGGGAGGTACGAGCTCCAACTCGGTTTTACAGTGAAACTGCAGGAACTTCAAACCGGCACTAGGAAACAGACTGAGAACCCAGAGTAAAGTTTCTCCTGCAAACCCGTTCCCTTTGTGCTAGATAACGAACGTCTCTCCACATGCTCAGTTCTGAGAGATAAGTGTGTGGGAAAGCCGTCCTTCACCTAGCTTGTTTATGAACACTAAGTTTCTCTTCAGTTGCAAACTCCACTCCATACATATATATGGGGAGGTACTAGCTCCAACTCGGTTTTACAGTGAAAACTGCAGGAACTTCAAACCGGCACTAGGAAACAGACTGAGAAACCAGAGTAAAAGTTTCTCCTGCAACCCGTTCCTTTGTGCTAGATGAACGAACGTCTCTCCACATGCTCAGTTCTGAGAGATAAGTGTGTGTGAAAGCCGTCCTTCACCTAGCTTGTTGGGAACACAAAGTTTCTTTTCAGTTGCAAACTCCACTCCATACATATATATGGGGAGGTACTAGCTCCAACTCGGTTTTACAGTGAAAACTGCAGGAACTTCAAACCGGCACTAGGAAACAGACTGAGAAACCAGAGTAAAAGTTTCTCCTGCAACCCGTTCCTTTGTGCTAGATGAACGAACGTCTCTCCACATGCTCAGTTCTGAGAGATAAGTGTGTGTGAAAGCCGTCCTTCACCTAGCTTGTTGGGAACACAAAGTTTCTTTTCAGTTGCAAACTCCACTCCATACATATATATGGGGAGGTACTAGCTCCAACTCGGTTTTACAGTGAAAACTGCAGGAACTTCAAACCGGCACTAGGAAACAGACTGAGAAACCAGAGTAAAAGTTTCTCCTGCAACCCGTTCCCTTTGTGCTAGATGAACGAACGTCTCTCCACATGCTCAGTTCTGAGAGATAAGTGTGTGTGAAAGCCGTCCTTCACCTAGCTTGTTGGGAACACAAAGTTTCTTTTCAGTTGCAAACTCCACTCCATACATATATATGGGGAGGTACTAGCTCCAACTCGGTTTTACAGTGAAAACTGCAGGAACTTCAAACCGGCACTAGGAAACAGACTGAGAAACCAGAGTAAAAGTTTCTCCTGCAACCCGTTCCCTTTGTGCTAGATGAACGAACGTCTCTCCACATGCTCAGTTCTGAGAGATAAGTGTGTGTGAAAGCCGTCCTTCACCTAGCTTGTTGGGAACACAAAGTTTCTTTTCAGTTGCAAACTCCACTCCATACATATATATGGGGAGGTACTAGCTCCAACTCGGTTTTACAGTGAAAACTGCAGGAACTTCAAACCGGCACTAGGAAACAGACTGAGAAACCAGAGTAAAAGTTTCTCCTGCAACCCGTTCCCTTTGTGCTAGATGAACGAACGTCTCTCCACATGCTCAGTTCTGAGAGATAAGTGTGTGTGAAAGCCGTCCTTCACCTAGCTTGTTGGGAACACAAAGTTTCTTTTCAGTTGCAAACTCCACTCCATACATATATATGGGGAGGTACTAGCTCCAACTCGGTTTTACAGTGAAAACTGCAGGAACTTCAAACCGGCACTAGGAAACAGACTGAGAAACCAGAGTAAAAGTTTCTCCTGCAACCCGTTCCCTTTGTGCTAGATGAACGAACGTCTCTCCACATGCTCAGTTCTGAGAGATAAGTGTGTGTGAAAGCCGTCCTTCACCTAGCTTGTTGGGAACACAAAGTTTCTTTTCAGTTGCAAACTCCACTCCATACATATATATGGGGAGGTACTAGCTCCAACTCGGTTTTACAGTGAAAACTGCAGGAACTTCAAACCGGCACTAGGAAACAGACTGAGAAACCAGAGTAAAAGTTTCTCCTGCAACCCGTTCCCTTTGTGCTAGATGAACGAACGTCTCTCCACATGCTCAGTTCTGAGAGATAAGTGTGTGTGAAAGCCGTCCTTCACCTAGCTTGTTGGGAACACAAAGTTTCTTTTCAGTTGCAAACTCCACTCCATACATATATGGGGAGGTACTAGCTCCAACTCGGTTTTACAGTGAAAACTGCAGGAACTTCAAACCGGCACTAGGAAACAGACTGAGAAACCAGAGTAAAAGTTTCTCCTGCAACCCGTTCCCTTTGTGCTAGATGAACGAACGTCTCTCCACATGCTCAGTTCTGAGAGATAAGTGTGTGTGAAAGCCGTCCTTCACCTAGCTTGTTGGGAACACAAAGTTTCTTTTCAGTTGCAAACTCCACTCCATACATATATATGGGGAGGTACTAGCTCCAACTCGGTTTTACAGTGAAAACTGCAGGAACTTCAAACCGGCACTAGGAAACAGACTGAGAAACCAGAGTAAAAGTTTCTCCTGCAACCCGTTCCCTTTGTGCTAGATGAACGAACGTCTCTCCACATGCTCAGTTCTGAGAGATAAGTGTGTGTGAAAGCCGTCCTTCACCTAGCTTGTTGGGAACACAAAGTTTCTTTTCAGTTGCAAACTCCACTCCATACATATATATGGGGAGGTACTAGCTCCAACTCGGTTTTACAGTGAAAACTGCAGGAACTTCAAACCGGCACTAGGAAACAGACTGAGAAACCAGAGTAAAAGTTTCTCCTGCAACCCGTTCCCTTTGTGCTAGATGAACGAACGTCTCTCCACATGCTCAGTTCTGAGAGATAAGTGTGTGTGAAAGCCGTCCTTCACCTAGCTTGTTGGGAACACAAAGTTTCTTTTCAGTTGCAAACTCCACTCCATACATATATATGGGGAGGTACTAGCTCCAACTCGGTTTTACAGTGAAAACTGCAGGAACTTCAAACCGGCACTAGGAAACAGACTGAGAAACCAGAGTAAAAGTTTCTCCTGCAACCCGTTCCCTTTGTGCTAGATGAACGAACGTCTCTCCACATGCTCAGTTCTGAGAGATAAGTGTGTGTGAAAGCCGTCCTTCACCTAGCTTGTTGGGAACACAAAGTTTCTTTTCAGTTGCAAACTCCACTCCATACATATATATGGGGAGGTACTAGCTCCAACTCGGTTTTACAGTGAAAACTGCAGGAACTTCAAACCGGCACTAGGAAACAGACTGAGAAACCAGAGTAAAAGTTTCTCCTGCAACCCGTTCCCTTTGTGCTAGATGAACGAACGTCTCTCCACATGCTCAGTTCTGAGAGATAAGTGTGTGTGAAAGCCGTCCTTCACCTAGCTTGTTGGGAACACAAAGTTTCTTTTCAGTTGCAAACTCCACTCCATACATATATATGGGGAGGTACTAGCTCCAACTCGGTTTTACAGTGAAAACTGCAGGAACTTCAAACCGGCACTAGGAAACAGACTGAGAAACCAGAGTAAAAGTTTCTCCTGCAACCCGTTCCCTTTGTGCTAGATGAACGAACGTCTCTCCACATGCTCAGTTCTGAGAGATAAGTGTGTGTGAAAGCCGTCCTTCACCTAGCTTGTTGGGAACACAAAGTTTCTTTTCAGTTGCAAACTCCACTCCATACATATATATGGGGAGGTACTAGCTCCAACTCGGTTTTACAGTGAAAACTGCAGGAACTTCAAACCGGCACTAGGAAACAGACTGAGAAACCAGAGTAAAAGTTTCTCCTGCAACCCGTTCCCTTTGTGCTAGATGAACGAACGTCTCTCCACATGCTCAGTTCTGAGAGATAAGTGTGTGTGAAAGCCGTCCTTCACCTAGCTTGTTGGGAACACAAAGTTTCTTTTCAGTTGCAAACTCCACTCCATACATATATATGGGGAGGTACTAGCTCCAACTCGGTTTTACAGTGAAAACTGCAGGAACTTCAAACCGGCACTAGGAAACAGACTGAGAAACCAGAGTAAAAGTTTCTCCTGCAACCCGTTCCCTTTGTGCTAGATGAACGAACGTCTCTCCACATGCTCAGTTCTGAGAGATAAGTGTGTGTGAAAGCCGTCCTTCACCTAGCTTGTTGGGAACACAAAGTTTCTTTTCAGTTGCAAACTCCACTCCATACATATATATGGGGAGGTACTAGCTCCAACTCGGTTTTACAGTGAAAACTGCAGGAACTTCAAACCGGCACTAGGAAACAGACTGAGAAACCAGAGTAAAAGTTTCTCCTGCAACCCGTTCCCTTTGTGCTAGATGAACGAACGTCTCTCCACATGCTCAGTTCTGAGAGATAAGTGTGTGTGAAAGCCGTCCTTCACCTAGCTTGTTGGGAACACAAAGTTTCTTTTCAGTTGCAAACTCCACTCCATACATATATATGGGGAGGTACTAGCTCCAACTCGGTTTTACAGTGAAAACTGCAGGAACTTCAAACCGGCACTAGGAAACAGACTGAGAAACCAGAGTAAAAGTTTCTCCTGCAACCCGTTCCCTTTGTGCTAGATGAACGAACGTCTCTCCACATGCTCAGTTCTGAGAGATAAGTGTGTGTGAAAGCCGTCCTTCACCTAGCTTGTTGGGAACACAAAGTTTCTTTTCAGTTGCAAACTCCACTCCATACATATATATGGGGAGGTACTAGCTCCAACTCGGTTTTACAGTGAAAACTGCAGGAACTTCAAACCGGCACTAGGAAACAGACTGAGAAACCAGAGTAAAAGTTTCTCCTGCAACCCGTTCCCTTTGTGCTAGATGAACGAACGTCTCTCCACATGCTCAGTTCTGAGAGATAAGTGTGTGTGAAAGCCGTCCTTCACCTAGCTTGTTGGGAACACAAAGTTTCTTTTCAGTTGCAAACTCCACTCCATACATATATATGGGGAGGTACTAGCTCCAACTCGGTTTTACAGTGAAAACTGCAGGAACTTCAAACCGGCACTAGGAAACAGACTGAGAAACCAGAGTAAAAGTTTCTCCTGCAACCCGTTCCCTTTGTGCTAGATGAACGAACGTCTCTCCACATGCTCAGTTCTGAGAGATAAGTGTGTGTGAAAGCCGTCCTTCACCTAGCTTGTTGGGAACACAAAGTTTCTTTTCAGTTGCAAACTCCACTCCATACATATATATGGGGAGGTACTAGCTCCAACTCGGTTTTACAGTGAAAACTGCAGGAACTTCAAACCGGCACTAGGAAACAGACTGAGAAACCAGAGTAAAAGTTTCTCCTGCAACCCGTTCCCTTTGTGCTAGATGAACGAACGTCTCTCCACATGCTCAGTTCTGAGAGATAAGTGTGTGTGAAAGCCGTCCTTCACCTAGCTTGTTGGGAACACAAAGTTTCTTTTCAGTTGCAAACTCCACTCCATACATATATATGGGGAGGTACTAGCTCCAACTCGGTTTTACAGTGAAAACTGCAGGAACTTCAAACCGGCACTAGGAAACAGACTGAGAAACCAGAGTAAAAGTTTCTCCTGCAACCCGTTCCCTTTGTGCTAGATGAACGAACGTCTCTCCACATGCTCAGTTCTGAGAGATAAGTGTGTGTGAAAGCCGTCCTTCACCTAGCTTGTTGGGAACACAAAGTTTCTTTTCAGTTGCAAACTCCACTCCATACATATATATGGGGAGGTACTAGCTCCAACTCGGTTTTACAGTGAAAACTGCAGGAACTTCAAACCGGCACTAGGAAACAGACTGAGAAACCAGAGTAAAAGTTTCTCCTGCAACCCGTTCCCTTTGTGCTAGATGAACGAACGTCTCTCCACATGCTCAGTTCTGAGAGATAAGTGTGTGTGAAAGCCGTCCTTCACCTAGCTTGTTGGGAACACAAAGTTTCTTTTCAGTTGCAAACTCCACTCCATACATATATATGGGGAGGTACTAGCTCCAACTCGGTTTTACAGTGAAAACTGCAGGAACTTCAAACCGGCACTAGGAAACAGACTGAGAAACCAGAGTAAAAGTTTCTCCTGCAACCCGTTCCCTTTGTGCTAGATGAACGAACGTCTCTCCACATGCTCAGTTCTGAGAGATAAGTGTGTGTGAAAGCCGTCCTTCACCTAGCTTGTTGGGAACACAAAGTTTCTTTTCAGTTGCAAACTCCACTCCATACATATATATGGGGAGGTACTAGCTCCAACTCGGTTTTACAGTGAAAACTGCAGGAACTTCAAACCGGCACTAGGAAACAGACTGAGAAACCAGAGTAAAAGTTTCTCCTGCAACCCGTTCCCTTTGTGCTAGATGAACGAACGTCTCTCCACATGCTCAGTTCTGAGAGATAAGTGTGTGTGAAAGCCGTCCTTCACCTAGCTTGTTGGGAACACAAAGTTTCTTTTCAGTTGCAAACTCCACTCCATACATATATATGGGGAGGTACTAGCTCCAACTCGGTTTTACAGTGAAAACTGCAGGAACTTCAAACCGGCACTAGGAAACAGACTGAGAAACCAGAGTAAAAGTTTCTCCTGCAACCCGTTCCCTTTGTGCTAGATGAACGAACGTCTCTCCACATGCTCAGTTCTGAGAGATAAGTGTGTGTGAAAGCCGTCCTTCACCTAGCTTGTTGGGAACACAAAGTTTCTTTTCAGTTGCAAACTCCACTCCATACATATATATGGGGAGGTACTAGCTCCAACTCGGTTTTACAGTGAAAACTGCAGGAACTTCAAACCGGCACTAGGAAACAGACTGAGAAACCAGAGTAAAAGTTTCTCCTGCAACCCGTTCCCTTTGTGCTAGATGAACGAACGTCTCTCCACATGCTCAGTTCTGAGAGATAAGTGTGTGTGAAAGCCGTCCTTCACCTAGCTTGTTGGGAACACAAAGTTTCTTTTCAGTTGCAAACTCCACTCCATACATATATATGGGGAGGTACTAGCTCCAACTCGGTTTTACAGTGAAAACTGCAGGAACTTCAAACCGGCACTAGGAAACAGACTGAGAAACCAGAGTAAAAGTTTCTCCTGCAACCCGTTCCCTTTGTGCTAGATGAACGAACGTCTCTCCACATGCTCAGTTCTGAGAGATAAGTGTGTGTGAAAGCCGTCCTTCACCTAGCTTGTTGGGAACACAAAGTTTCTTTTCAGTTGCAAACTCCACTCCATACATATATATGGGGAGGTACTAGCTCCAACTCGGTTTTACAGTGAAAACTGCAGGAACTTCAAACCGGCACTAGGAAACAGACTGAGAAACCAGAGTAAAAGTTTCTCCTGCAACCCGTTCCCTTTGTGCTAGATGAACGAACGTCTCTCCACATGCTCAGTTCTGAGAGATAAGTGTGTGTGAAAGCCGTCCTTCACCTAGCTTGTTGGGAACACAAAGTTTCTTTTCAGTTGCAAACTCCACTCCATACATATATATGGGGAGGTACTAGCTCCAACTCGGTTTTACAGTGAAAACTGCAGGAACTTCAAACCGGCACTAGGAAACAGACTGAGAAACCAGAGTAAAAGTTTCTCCTGCAACCCGTTCCCTTTGTGCTAGATGAACGAACGTCTCTCCACATGCTCAGTTCTGAGAGATAAGTGTGTGTGAAAGCCGTCCTTCACCTAGCTTGTTGGGAACACAAAGTTTCTTTTCAGTTGCAAACTCCACTCCATACATATATATGGGGAGGTACTAGCTCCAACTCGGTTTTACAGTGAAAACTGCAGGAACTTCAAACCGGCACTAGGAAACAGACTGAGAAACCAGAGTAAAAGTTTCTCCTGCAACCCGTTCCCTTTGTGCTAGATGAACGAACGTCTCTCCACATGCTCAGTTCTGAGAGATAAGTGTGTGTGAAAGCCGTCCTTCACCTAGCTTGTTGGGAACACAAAGTTTCTTTTCAGTTGCAAACTCCACTCCATACATATATATGGGGAGGTACTAGCTCCAACTCGGTTTTACAGTGAAAACTGCAGGAACTTCAAACCGGCACTAGGAAACAGACTGAGAAACCAGAGTAAAAGTTTCTCCTGCAACCCGTTCCCTTTGTGCTAGATGAACGAACGTCTCTCCACATGCTCAGTTCTGAGAGATAAGTGTGTGTGAAAGCCGTCCTTCACCTAGCTTGTTGGGAACACAAAGTTTCTTTTCAGTTGCAAACTCCACTCCATACATATATATGGGGAGGTACTAGCTCCAACTCGGTTTTACAGTGAAAACTGCAGGAACTTCAAACCGGCACTAGGAAACAGACTGAGAAACCAGAGTAAAAGTTTCTCCTGCAACCCGTTCCCTTTGTGCTAGATGAACGAACGTCTCTCCACATGCTCAGTTCTGAGAGATAAGTGTGTGTGAAAGCCGTCCTTCACCTAGCTTGTTGGGAACACAAAGTTTCTTTTCAGTTGCAAACTCCACTCCATACATATATATGGGGAGGTACTAGCTCCAACTCGGTTTTACAGTGAAAACTGCAGGAACTTCAAACCGGCACTAGGAAACAGACTGAGAAACCAGAGTAAAAGTTTCTCCTGCAACCCGTTCCCTTTGTGCTAGATGAACGAACGTCTCTCCACATGCTCAGTTCTGAGAGATAAGTGTGTGTGAAAGCCGTCCTTCACCTAGCTTGTTGGGAACACAAAGTTTCTTTTCAGTTGCAAACTCCACTCCATACATATATATGGGGAGGTACTAGCTCCAACTCGGTTTTACAGTGAAAACTGCAGGAACTTCAAACCGGCACTAGGAAACAGACTGAGAAACCAGAGTAAAAGTTTCTCCTGCAACCCGTTCCCTTTGTGCTAGATGAACGAACGTCTCTCCACATGCTCAGTTCTGAGAGATAAGTGTGTGTGAAAGCCGTCCTTCACCTAGCTTGTTGGGAACACAAAGTTTCTTTTCAGTTGCAAACTCCACTCCATACATATATATGGGGAGGTACTAGCTCCAACTCGGTTTTACAGTGAAAACTGCAGGAACTTCAAACCGGCACTAGGAAACAGACTGAGAAACCAGAGTAAAAGTTTCTCCTGCAACCCGTTCCCTTTGTGCTAGATGAACGAACGTCTCTCCACATGCTCAGTTCTGAGAGATAAGTGTGTGTGAAAGCCGTCCTTCACCTAGCTTGTTGGGAACACAAAGTTTCTTTTCAGTTGCAAACTCCACTCCATACATATATATGGGGAGGTACTAGCTCCAACTCGGTTTTACAGTGAAAACTGCAGGAACTTCAAACCGGCACTAGGAAACAGACTGAGAAACCAGAGTAAAAGTTTCTCCTGCAACCCGTTCCCTTTGTGCTAGATGAACGAACGTCTCTCCACATGCTCAGTTCTGAGAGATAAGTGTGTGTGAAAGCCGTCCTTCACCTAGCTTGTTGGGAACACAAAGTTTCTTTTCAGTTGCAAACTCCACTCCATACATATATATGGGGAGGTACTAGCTCCAACTCGGTTTTACAGTGAAAACTGCAGGAACTTCAAACCGGCACTAGGAAACAGACTGAGAAACCAGAGTAAAAGTTTCTCCTGCAACCCGTTCCCTTTGTGCTAGATGAACGAACGTCTCTCCACATGCTCAGTTCTGAGAGATAAGTGTGTGTGAAAGCCGTCCTTCACCTAGCTTGTTGGGAACACAAAGTTTCTTTTCAGTTGCAAACTCCACTCCATACATATATATGGGGAGGTACTAGCTCCAACTCGGTTTTACAGTGAAAACTGCAGGAACTTCAAACCGGCACTAGGAAACAGACTGAGAAACCAGAGTAAAAGTTTCTCCTGCAACCCGTTCCCTTTGTGCTAGATGAACGAACGTCTCTCCACATGCTCAGTTCTGAGAGATAAGTGTGTGTGAAAGCCGTCCTTCACCTAGCTTGTTGGGAACACAAAGTTTCTTTTCAGTTGCAAACTCCACTCCATACATATATATGGGGAGGTACTAGCTCCAACTCGGTTTTACAGTGAAAACTGCAGGAACTTCAAACCGGCACTAGGAAACAGACTGAGAAACCAGAGTAAAAGTTTCTCCTGCAACCCGTTCCCTTTGTGCTAGATGAACGAACGTCTCTCCACATGCTCAGTTCTGAGAGATAAGTGTGTGTGAAAGCCGTCCTTCACCTAGCTTGTTGGGAACACAAAGTTTCTTTTCAGTTGCAAACTCCACTCCATACATATATATGGGGAGGTACTAGCTCCAACTCGGTTTTACAGTGAAAACTGCAGGAACTTCAAACCGGCACTAGGAAACAGACTGAGAAACCAGAGTAAAAGTTTCTCCTGCAACCCGTTCCCTTTGTGCTAGATGAACGAACGTCTCTCCACATGCTCAGTTCTGAGAGATAAGTGTGTGTGAAAGCCGTCCTTCACCTAGCTTGTTGGGAACACAAAGTTTCTTTTCAGTTGCAAACTCCACTCCATACATATATATGGGGAGGTACTAGCTCCAACTCGGTTTTACAGTGAAAACTGCAGGAACTTCAAACCGGCACTAGGAAACAGACTGAGAAACCAGAGTAAAAGTTTCTCCTGCAACCCGTTCCCTTTGTGCTAGATGAACGAACGTCTCTCCACATGCTCAGTTCTGAGAGATAAGTGTGTGTGAAAGCCGTCCTTCACCTAGCTTGTTGGGAACACAAAGTTTCTTTTCAGTTGCAAACTCCACTCCATACATATATATGGGGAGGTACTAGCTCCAACTCGGTTTTACAGTGAAAACTGCAGGAACTTCAAACCGGCACTAGGAAACAGACTGAGAAACCAGAGTAAAAGTTTCTCCTGCAACCCGTTCCCTTTGTGCTAGATGAACGAACGTCTCTCCACATGCTCAGTTCTGAGAGATAAGTGTGTGTGAAAGCCGTCCTTCACCTAGCTTGTTGGGAACACAAAGTTTCTTTTCAGTTGCAAACTCCACTCCATACATATATATGGGGAGGTACTAGCTCCAACTCGGTTTTACAGTGAAAACTGCAGGAACTTCAAACCGGCACTAGGAAACAGACTGAGAAACCAGAGTAAAAGTTTCTCCTGCAACCCGTTCCCTTTGTGCTAGATGAACGAACGTCTCTCCACATGCTCAGTTCTGAGAGATAAGTGTGTGTGAAAGCCGTCCTTCACCTAGCTTGTTGGGAACACAAAGTTTCTTTTCAGTTGCAAACTCCACTCCATACATATATATGGGGAGGTACTAGCTCCAACTCGGTTTTACAGTGAAAACTGCAGGAACTTCAAACCGGCACTAGGAAACAGACTGAGAAACCAGAGTAAAAGTTTCTCCTGCAACCCGTTCCCTTTGTGCTAGATGAACGAACGTCTCTCCACATGCTCAGTTCTGAGAGATAAGTGTGTGTGAAAGCCGTCCTTCACCTAGCTTGTTGGGAACACAAAGTTTCTTTTCAGTTGCAAACTCCACTCCATACATATATATGGGGAGGTACTAGCTCCAACTCGGTTTTACAGTGAAAACTGCAGGAACTTCAAACCGGCACTAGGAAACAGACTGAGAAACCAGAGTAAAAGTTTCTCCTGCAACCCGTTCCCTTTGTGCTAGATGAACGAACGTCTCTCCACATGCTCAGTTCTGAGAGATAAGTGTGTGTGAAAGCCGTCCTTCACCTAGCTTGTTGGGAACACAAAGTTTCTTTTCAGTTGCAAACTCCACTCCATACATATATATGGGGAGGTACTAGCTCCAACTCGGTTTTACAGTGAAAACTGCAGGAACTTCAAACCGGCACTAGGAAACAGACTGAGAAACCAGAGTAAAAGTTTCTCCTGCAACCCGTTCCCTTTGTGCTAGATGAACGAACGTCTCTCCACATGCTCAGTTCTGAGAGATAAGTGTGTGTGAAAGCCGTCCTTCACCTAGCTTGTTGGGAACACAAAGTTTCTTTTCAGTTGCAAACTCCACTCCATACATATATATGGGGAGGTACTAGCTCCAACTCGGTTTTACAGTGAAAACTGCAGGAACTTCAAACCGGCACTAGGAAACAGACTGAGAAACCAGAGTAAAAGTTTCTCCTGCAACCCGTTCCCTTTGTGCTAGATGAACGAACGTCTCTCCACATGCTCAGTTCTGAGAGATAAGTGTGTGTGAAAGCCGTCCTTCACCTAGCTTGTTGGGAACACAAAGTTTCTTTTCAGTTGCAAACTCCACTCCATACATATATATGGGGAGGTACTAGCTCCAACTCGGTTTTACAGTGAAAACTGCAGGAACTTCAAACCGGCACTAGGAAACAGACTGAGAAACCAGAGTAAAAGTTTCTCCTGCAACCCGTTCCCTTTGTGCTAGATGAACGAACGTCTCTCCACATGCTCAGTTCTGAGAGATAAGTGTGTGTGAAAGCCGTCCTTCACCTAGCTTGTTGGGAACACAAAGTTTCTTTTCAGTTGCAAACTCCACTCCATACATATATATGGGGAGGTACTAGCTCCAACTCGGTTTTACAGTGAAAACTGCAGGAACTTCAAACCGGCACTAGGAAACAGACTGAGAAACCAGAGTAAAAGTTTCTCCTGCAACCCGTTCCCTTTGTGCTAGATGAACGAACGTCTCTCCACATGCTCAGTTCTGAGAGATAAGTGTGTGTGAAAGCCGTCCTTCACCTAGCTTGTTGGGAACACAAAGTTTCTTTTCAGTTGCAAACTCCACTCCATACATATATATGGGGAGGTACTAGCTCCAACTCGGTTTTACAGTGAAAACTGCAGGAACTTCAAACCGGCACTAGGAAACAGACTGAGAAACCAGAGTAAAAGTTTCTCCTGCAACCCGTTCCCTTTGTGCTAGATGAACGAACGTCTCTCCACATGCTCAGTTCTGAGAGATAAGTGTGTGTGAAAGCCGTCCTTCACCTAGCTTGTTGGGAACACAAAGTTTCTTTTCAGTTGCAAACTCCACTCCATACATATATATGGGGAGGTACTAGCTCCAACTCGGTTTTACAGTGAAAACTGCAGGAACTTCAAACCGGCACTAGGAAACAGACTGAGAAACCAGAGTAAAAGTTTCTCCTGCAACCCGTTCCCTTTGTGCTAGATGAACGAACGTCTCTCCACATGCTCAGTTCTGAGAGATAAGTGTGTGTGAAAGCCGTCCTTCACCTAGCTTGTTGGGAACACAAAGTTTCTTTTCAGTTGCAAACTCCACTCCATACATATATATGGGGAGGTACTAGCTCCAACTCGGTTTTACAGTGAAAACTGCAGGAACTTCAAACCGGCACTAGGAAACAGACTGAGAAACCAGAGTAAAAGTTTCTCCTGCAACCCGTTCCCTTTGTGCTAGATGAACGAACGTCTCTCCACATGCTCAGTTCTGAGAGATAAGTGTGTGTGAAAGCCGTCCTTCACCTAGCTTGTTGGGAACACAAAGTTTCTTTTCAGTTGCAAACTCCACTCCATACATATATATGGGGAGGTACTAGCTCCAACTCGGTTTTACAGTGAAAACTGCAGGAACTTCAAACCGGCACTAGGAAACAGACTGAGAAACCAGAGTAAAAGTTTCTCCTGCAACCCGTTCCCTTTGTGCTAGATGAACGAACGTCTCTCCACATGCTCAGTTCTGAGAGATAAGTGTGTGTGAAAGCCGTCCTTCACCTAGCTTGTTGGGAACACAAAGTTTCTTTTCAGTTGCAAACTCCACTCCATACATATATATGGGGAGGTACTAGCTCCAACTCGGTTTTACAGTGAAAACTGCAGGAACTTCAAACCGGCACTAGGAAACAGACTGAGAAACCAGAGTAAAAGTTTCTCCTGCAACCCGTTCCCTTTGTGCTAGATGAACGAACGTCTCTCCACATGCTCAGTTCTGAGAGATAAGTGTGTGTGAAAGCCGTCCTTCACCTAGCTTGTTGGGAACACAAAGTTTCTTTTCAGTTGCAAACTCCACTCCATACATATATATGGGGAGGTACTAGCTCCAACTCGGTTTTACAGTGAAAACTGCAGGAACTTCAAACCGGCACTAGGAAACAGACTGAGAAACCAGAGTAAAAGTTTCTCCTGCAACCCGTTCCCTTTGTGCTAGATGAACGAACGTCTCTCCACATGCTCAGTTCTGAGAGATAAGTGTGTGTGAAAGCCGTCCTTCACCTAGCTTGTTGGGAACACAAAGTTTCTTTTCAGTTGCAAACTCCACTCCATACATATATATGGGGAGGTACTAGCTCCAACTCGGTTTTACAGTGAAAACTGCAGGAACTTCAAACCGGCACTAGGAAACAGACTGAGAAACCAGAGTAAAAGTTTCTCCTGCAACCCGTTCCCTTTGTGCTAGATGAACGAACGTCTCTCCACATGCTCAGTTCTGAGAGATAAGTGTGTGTGAAAGCCGTCCTTCACCTAGCTTGTTGGGAACACAAAGTTTCTTTTCAGTTGCAAACTCCACTCCATACATATATATGGGGAGGTACTAGCTCCAACTCGGTTTTACAGTGAAAACTGCAGGAACTTCAAACCGGCACTAGGAAACAGACTGAGAAACCAGAGTAAAAGTTTCTCCTGCAACCCGTTCCCTTTGTGCTAGATGAACGAACGTCTCTCCACATGCTCAGTTCTGAGAGATAAGTGTGTGTGAAAGCCGTCCTTCACCTAGCTTGTTGGGAACACAAAGTTTCTTTTCAGTTGCAAACTCCACTCCATACATATATATGGGGAGGTACTAGCTCCAACTCGGTTTTACAGTGAAAACTGCAGGAACTTCAAACCGGCACTAGGAAACAGACTGAGAAACCAGAGTAAAAGTTTCTCCTGCAACCCGTTCCCTTTGTGCTAGATGAACGAACGTCTCTCCACATGCTCAGTTCTGAGAGATAAGTGTGTGTGAAAGCCGTCCTTCACCTAGCTTGTTGGGAACACAAAGTTTCTTTTCAGTTGCAAACTCCACTCCATACATATATATGGGGAGGTACTAGCTCCAACTCGGTTTTACAGTGAAAACTGCAGGAACTTCAAACCGGCACTAGGAAACAGACTGAGAAACCAGAGTAAAAGTTTCTCCTGCAACCCGTTCCCTTTGTGCTAGATGAACGAACGTCTCTCCACATGCTCAGTTCTGAGAGATAAGTGTGTGTGAAAGCCGTCCTTCACCTAGCTTGTTGGGAACACAAAGTTTCTTTTCAGTTGCAAACTCCACTCCATACATATATATGGGGAGGTACTAGCTCCAACTCGGTTTTACAGTGAAAACTGCAGGAACTTCAAACCGGCACTAGGAAACAGACTGAGAAACCAGAGTAAAAGTTTCTCCTGCAACCCGTTCCCTTTGTGCTAGATGAACGAACGTCTCTCCACATGCTCAGTTCTGAGAGATAAGTGTGTGTGAAAGCCGTCCTTCACCTAGCTTGTTGGGAACACAAAGTTTCTTTTCAGTTGCAAACTCCACTCCATACATATATATGGGGAGGTACTAGCTCCAACTCGGTTTTACAGTGAAAACTGCAGGAACTTCAAACCGGCACTAGGAAACAGACTGAGAAACCAGAGTAAAAGTTTCTCCTGCAACCCGTTCCCTTTGTGCTAGATGAACGAACGTCTCTCCACATGCTCAGTTCTGAGAGATAAGTGTGTGTGAAAGCCGTCCTTCACCTAGCTTGTTGGGAACACAAAGTTTCTTTTCAGTTGCAAACTCCACTCCATACATATATATGGGGAGGTACTAGCTCCAACTCGGTTTTACAGTGAAAACTGCAGGAACTTCAAACCGGCACTAGGAAACAGACTGAGAAACCAGAGTAAAAGTTTCTCCTGCAACCCGTTCCCTTTGTGCTAGATGAACGAACGTCTCTCCACATGCTCAGTTCTGAGAGATAAGTGTGTGTGAAAGCCGTCCTTCACCTAGCTTGTTGGGAACACAAAGTTTCTTTTCAGTTGCAAACTCCACTCCATACATATATATGGGGAGGTACTAGCTCCAACTCGGTTTTACAGTGAAAACTGCAGGAACTTCAAACCGGCACTAGGAAACAGACTGAGAAACCAGAGTAAAAGTTTCTCCTGCAACCCGTTCCCTTTGTGCTAGATGAACGAACGTCTCTCCACATGCTCAGTTCTGAGAGATAAGTGTGTGTGAAAGCCGTCCTTCACCTAGCTTGTTGGGAACACAAAGTTTCTTTTCAGTTGCAAACTCCACTCCATACATATATATGGGGAGGTACTAGCTCCAACTCGGTTTTACAGTGAAAACTGCAGGAACTTCAAACCGGCACTAGGAAACAGACTGAGAAACCAGAGTAAAAGTTTCTCCTGCAACCCGTTCCCTTTGTGCTAGATGAACGAACGTCTCTCCACATGCTCAGTTCTGAGAGATAAGTGTGTGTGAAAGCCGTCCTTCACCTAGCTTGTTGGGAACACAAAGTTTCTTTTCAGTTGCAAACTCCACTCCATACATATATATGGGGAGGTACTAGCTCCAACTCGGTTTTACAGTGAAAACTGCAGGAACTTCAAACCGGCACTAGGAAACAGACTGAGAAACCAGAGTAAAAGTTTCTCCTGCAACCCGTTCCCTTTGTGCTAGATGAACGAACGTCTCTCCACATGCTCAGTTCTGAGAGATAAGTGTGTGTGAAAGCCGTCCTTCACCTAGCTTGTTGGGAACACAAAGTTTCTTTTCAGTTGCAAACTCCACTCCATACATATATATGGGGAGGTACTAGCTCCAACTCGGTTTTACAGTGAAAACTGCAGGAACTTCAAACCGGCACTAGGAAACAGACTGAGAAACCAGAGTAAAAGTTTCTCCTGCAACCCGTTCCCTTTGTGCTAGATGAACGAACGTCTCTCCACATGCTCAGTTCTGAGAGATAAGTGTGTGTGAAAGCCGTCCTTCACCTAGCTTGTTGGGAACACAAAGTTTCTTTTCAGTTGCAAACTCCACTCCATACATATATATGGGGAGGTACTAGCTCCAACTCGGTTTTACAGTGAAAACTGCAGGAACTTCAAACCGGCACTAGGAAACAGACTGAGAAACCAGAGTAAAAGTTTCTCCTGCAACCCGTTCCCTTTGTGCTAGATGAACGAACGTCTCTCCACATGCTCAGTTCTGAGAGATAAGTGTGTGTGAAAGCCGTCCTTCACCTAGCTTGTTGGGAACACAAAGTTTCTTTTCAGTTGCAAACTCCACTCCATACATATATATGGGGAGGTACTAGCTCCAACTCGGTTTTACAGTGAAAACTGCAGGAACTTCAAACCGGCACTAGGAAACAGACTGAGAAACCAGAGTAAAAGTTTCTCCTGCAACCCGTTCCCTTTGTGCTAGATGAACGAACGTCTCTCCACATGCTCAGTTCTGAGAGATAAGTGTGTGTGAAAGCCGTCCTTCACCTAGCTTGTTGGGAACACAAAGTTTCTTTTCAGTTGCAAACTCCACTCCATACATATATATGGGGAGGTACTAGCTCCAACTCGGTTTTACAGTGAAAACTGCAGGAACTTCAAACCGGCACTAGGAAACAGACTGAGAAACCAGAGTAAAAGTTTCTCCTGCAACCCGTTCCCTTTGTGCTAGATGAACGAACGTCTCTCCACATGCTCAGTTCTGAGAGATAAGTGTGTGTGAAAGCCGTCCTTCACCTAGCTTGTTGGGAACACAAAGTTTCTTTTCAGTTGCAAACTCCACTCCATACATATATATGGGGAGGTACTAGCTCCAACTCGGTTTTACAGTGAAAACTGCAGGAACTTCAAACCGGCACTAGGAAACAGACTGAGAAACCAGAGTAAAAGTTTCTCCTGCAACCCGTTCCCTTTGTGCTAGATGAACGAACGTCTCTCCACATGCTCAGTTCTGAGAGATAAGTGTGTGTGAAAGCCGTCCTTCACCTAGCTTGTTGGGAACACAAAGTTTCTTTTCAGTTGCAAACTCCACTCCATACATATATATGGGGAGGTACTAGCTCCAACTCGGTTTTACAGTGAAAACTGCAGGAACTTCAAACCGGCACTAGGAAACAGACTGAGAAACCAGAGTAAAAGTTTCTCCTGCAACCCGTTCCCTTTGTGCTAGATGAACGAACGTCTCTCCACATGCTCAGTTCTGAGAGATAAGTGTGTGTGAAAGCCGTCCTTCACCTAGCTTGTTGGGAACACAAAGTTTCTTTTCAGTTGCAAACTCCACTCCATACATATATATGGGGAGGTACTAGCTCCAACTCGGTTTTACAGTGAAAACTGCAGGAACTTCAAACCGGCACTAGGAAACAGACTGAGAAACCAGAGTAAAAGTTTCTCCTGCAACCCGTTCCCTTTGTGCTAGATGAACGAACGTCTCTCCACATGCTCAGTTCTGAGAGATAAGTGTGTGTGAAAGCCGTCCTTCACCTAGCTTGTTGGGAACACAAAGTTTCTTTTCAGTTGCAAACTCCACTCCATACATATATATGGGGAGGTACTAGCTCCAACTCGGTTTTACAGTGAAAACTGCAGGAACTTCAAACCGGCACTAGGAAACAGACTGAGAAACCAGAGTAAAAGTTTCTCCTGCAACCCGTTCCCTTTGTGCTAGATGAACGAACGTCTCTCCACATGCTCAGTTCTGAGAGATAAGTGTGTGTGAAAGCCGTCCTTCACCTAGCTTGTTGGGAACACAAAGTTTCTTTTCAGTTGCAAACTCCACTCCATACATATATATGGGGAGGTACTAGCTCCAACTCGGTTTTACAGTGAAAACTGCAGGAACTTCAAACCGGCACTAGGAAACAGACTGAGAAACCAGAGTAAAAGTTTCTCCTGCAACCCGTTCCCTTTGTGCTAGATGAACGAACGTCTCTCCACATGCTCAGTTCTGAGAGATAAGTGTGTGTGAAAGCCGTCCTTCACCTAGCTTGTTGGGAACACAAAGTTTCTTTTCAGTTGCAAACTCCACTCCATACATATATATGGGGAGGTACTAGCTCCAACTCGGTTTTACAGTGAAAACTGCAGGAACTTCAAACCGGCACTAGGAAACAGACTGAGAAACCAGAGTAAAAGTTTCTCCTGCAACCCGTTCCCTTTGTGCTAGATGAACGAACGTCTCTCCACATGCTCAGTTCTGAGAGATAAGTGTGTGTGAAAGCCGTCCTTCACCTAGCTTGTTGGGAACACAAAGTTTCTTTTCAGTTGCAAACTCCACTCCATACATATATATGGGGAGGTACTAGCTCCAACTCGGTTTTACAGTGAAAACTGCAGGAACTTCAAACCGGCACTAGGAAACAGACTGAGAAACCAGAGTAAAAGTTTCTCCTGCAACCCGTTCCCTTTGTGCTAGATGAACGAACGTCTCTCCACATGCTCAGTTCTGAGAGATAAGTGTGTGTGAAAGCCGTCCTTCACCTAGCTTGTTGGGAACACAAAGTTTCTTTTCAGTTGCAAACTCCACTCCATACATATATATGGGGAGGTACTAGCTCCAACTCGGTTTTACAGTGAAAACTGCAGGAACTTCAAACCGGCACTAGGAAACAGACTGAGAAACCAGAGTAAAAGTTTCTCCTGCAACCCGTTCCCTTTGTGCTAGATGAACGAACGTCTCTCCACATGCTCAGTTCTGAGAGATAAGTGTGTGTGAAAGCCGTCCTTCACCTAGCTTGTTGGGAACACAAAGTTTCTTTTCAGTTGCAAACTCCACTCCATACATATATATGGGGAGGTACTAGCTCCAACTCGGTTTTACAGTGAAAACTGCAGGAACTTCAAACCGGCACTAGGAAACAGACTGAGAAACCAGAGTAAAAGTTTCTCCTGCAACCCGTTCCCTTTGTGCTAGATGAACGAACGTCTCTCCACATGCTCAGTTCTGAGAGATAAGTGTGTGTGAAAGCCGTCCTTCACCTAGCTTGTTGGGAACACAAAGTTTCTTTTCAGTTGCAAACTCCACTCCATACATATATATGGGGAGGTACTAGCTCCAACTCGGTTTTACAGTGAAAACTGCAGGAACTTCAAACCGGCACTAGGAAACAGACTGAGAAACCAGAGTAAAAGTTTCTCCTGCAACCCGTTCCCTTTGTGCTAGATGAACGAACGTCTCTCCACATGCTCAGTTCTGAGAGATAAGTGTGTGTGAAAGCCGTCCTTCACCTAGCTTGTTGGGAACACAAAGTTTCTTTTCAGTTGCAAACTCCACTCCATACATATATATGGGGAGGTACTAGCTCCAACTCGGTTTTACAGTGAAAACTGCAGGAACTTCAAACCGGCACTAGGAAACAGACTGAGAAACCAGAGTAAAAGTTTCTCCTGCAACCCGTTCCCTTTGTGCTAGATGAACGAACGTCTCTCCACATGCTCAGTTCTGAGAGATAAGTGTGTGTGAAAGCCGTCCTTCACCTAGCTTGTTGGGAACACAAAGTTTCTTTTCAGTTGCAAACTCCACTCCATACATATATATGGGGAGGTACTAGCTCCAACTCGGTTTTACAGTGAAAACTGCAGGAACTTCAAACCGGCACTAGGAAACAGACTGAGAAACCAGAGTAAAAGTTTCTCCTGCAACCCGTTCCCTTTGTGCTAGATGAACGAACGTCTCTCCACATGCTCAGTTCTGAGAGATAAGTGTGTGTGAAAGCCGTCCTTCACCTAGCTTGTTGGGAACACAAAGTTTCTTTTCAGTTGCAAACTCCACTCCATACATATATATGGGGAGGTACTAGCTCCAACTCGGTTTTACAGTGAAAACTGCAGGAACTTCAAACCGGCACTAGGAAACAGACTGAGAAACCAGAGTAAAAGTTTCTCCTGCAACCCGTTCCCTTTGTGCTAGATGAACGAACGTCTCTCCACATGCTCAGTTCTGAGAGATAAGTGTGTGTGAAAGCCGTCCTTCACCTAGCTTGTTGGGAACACAAAGTTTCTTTTCAGTTGCAAACTCCACTCCATACATATATATGGGGAGGTACTAGCTCCAACTCGGTTTTACAGTGAAAACTGCAGGAACTTCAAACCGGCACTAGGAAACAGACTGAGAAACCAGAGTAAAAGTTTCTCCTGCAACCCGTTCCCTTTGTGCTAGATGAACGAACGTCTCTCCACATGCTCAGTTCTGAGAGATAAGTGTGTGTGAAAGCCGTCCTTCACCTAGCTTGTTGGGAACACAAAGTTTCTTTTCAGTTGCAAACTCCACTCCATACATATATGGGGAGGTACTAGCTCCAACTCGGTTTTACAGTGAAAACTGCAGGAACTTCAAACCGGCACTAGGAAACAGACTGAGAAACCAGAGTAAAAGTTTCTCCTGCAACCCGTTCCCTTTGTGCTAGATGAACGAACGTCTCTCCACATGCTCAGTTCTGAGAGATAAGTGTGTGTGAAAGCCGTCCTTCACCTAGCTTGTTGGGAACACAAAGTTTCTTTTCAGTTGCAAACTCCACTCCATACATATATATGGGGAGGTACTAGCTCCAACTCGGTTTTACAGTGAAAACTGCAGGAACTTCAAACCGGCACTAGGAAACAGACTGAGAAACCAGAGTAAAAGTTTCTCCTGCAACCCGTTCCCTTTGTGCTAGATGAACGAACGTCTCTCCACATGCTCAGTTCTGAGAGATAAGTGTGTGTGAAAGCCGTCCTTCACCTAGCTTGTTGGGAACACAAAGTTTCTTTTCAGTTGCAAACTCCACTCCATACATATATATGGGGAGGTACTAGCTCCAACTCGGTTTTACAGTGAAAACTGCAGGAACTTCAAACCGGCACTAGGAAACAGACTGAGAAACCAGAGTAAAAGTTTCTCCTGCAACCCGTTCCCTTTGTGCTAGATGAACGAACGTCTCTCCACATGCTCAGTTCTGAGAGATAAGTGTGTGTGAAAGCCGTCCTTCACCTAGCTTGTTGGGAACACAAAGTTTCTTTTCAGTTGCAAACTCCACTCCATACATATATATGGGGAGGTACTAGCTCCAACTCGGTTTTACAGTGAAAACTGCAGGAACTTCAAACCGGCACTAGGAAACAGACTGAGAAACCAGAGTAAAAGTTTCTCCTGCAACCCGTTCCCTTTGTGCTAGATGAACGAACGTCTCTCCACATGCTCAGTTCTGAGAGATAAGTGTGTGTGAAAGCCGTCCTTCACCTAGCTTGTTGGGAACACAAAGTTTCTTTTCAGTTGCAAACTCCACTCCATACATATATATGGGGAGGTACTAGCTCCAACTCGGTTTTACAGTGAAAACTGCAGGAACTTCAAACCGGCACTAGGAAACAGACTGAGAAACCAGAGTAAAAGTTTCTCCTGCAACCCGTTCCCTTTGTGCTAGATGAACGAACGTCTCTCCACATGCTCAGTTCTGAGAGATAAGTGTGTGTGAAAGCCGTCCTTCACCTAGCTTGTTGGGAACACAAAGTTTCTTTTCAGTTGCAAACTCCACTCCATACATATATATGGGGAGGTACTAGCTCCAACTCGGTTTTACAGTGAAAACTGCAGGAACTTCAAACCGGCACTAGGAAACAGACTGAGAAACCAGAGTAAAAGTTTCTCCTGCAACCCGTTCCCTTTGTGCTAGATGAACGAACGTCTCTCCACATGCTCAGTTCTGAGAGATAAGTGTGTGTGAAAGCCGTCCTTCACCTAGCTTGTTGGGAACACAAAGTTTCTTTTCAGTTGCAAACTCCACTCCATACATATATATGGGGAGGTACTAGCTCCAACTCGGTTTTACAGTGAAAACTGCAGGAACTTCAAACCGGCACTAGGAAACAGACTGAGAAACCAGAGTAAAAGTTTCTCCTGCAACCCGTTCCCTTTGTGCTAGATGAACGAACGTCTCTCCACATGCTCAGTTCTGAGAGATAAGTGTGTGTGAAAGCCGTCCTTCACCTAGCTTGTTGGGAACACAAAGTTTCTTTTCAGTTGCAAACTCCACTCCATACATATATATGGGGAGGTACTAGCTCCAACTCGGTTTTACAGTGAAAACTGCAGGAACTTCAAACCGGCACTAGGAAACAGACTGAGAAACCAGAGTAAAAGTTTCTCCTGCAACCCGTTCCCTTTGTGCTAGATGAACGAACGTCTCTCCACATGCTCAGTTCTGAGAGATAAGTGTGTGTGAAAGCCGTCCTTCACCTAGCTTGTTGGGAACACAAAGTTTCTTTTCAGTTGCAAACTCCACTCCATACATATATATGGGGAGGTACTAGCTCCAACTCGGTTTTACAGTGAAAACTGCAGGAACTTCAAACCGGCACTAGGAAACAGACTGAGAA
The DNA here is from genome assembly GCF_009834535.1 of Camelus ferus. Taxonomy (NCBI): domain Eukaryota; kingdom Metazoa; phylum Chordata; class Mammalia; order Artiodactyla; family Camelidae; genus Camelus; species Camelus ferus. The sequence continues at coordinate 9,604 of NW_022587932.1, read as the reverse complement.
ACCAGAGTAAAAGTTTCTCCTGCAACCCGTTCCCTTTGTGCTAGATGAACGAACGTCTCTCCACATGCTCAGTTCTGAGAGATAAGTGTGTGTGAAAGCCGTCCTTCACCTAGCTTGTTGGGAACACAAAGTTTCTTTTCAGTTGCAAACTCCACTCCATACATATATATGGGGAGGTACTAGCTCCAACTCGGTTTTACAGTGAAAACTGCAGGAACTTCAAACCGGCACTAGGAAACAGACTGAGAAACCAGAGTAAAAGTTTCTCCTGCAACCCGTTCCCTTTGTGCTAGATGAACGAACGTCTCTCCACATGCTCAGTTCTGAGAGATAAGTGTGTGTGAAAGCCGTCCTTCACCTAGCTTGTTGGGAACACAAAGTTTCTTTTCAGTTGCAAACTCCACTCCATACATATATATGGGGAGGTACTAGCTCCAACTCGGTTTTACAGTGAAAACTGCAGGAACTTCAAACCGGCACTAGGAAACAGACTGAGAAACCAGAGTAAAAGTTTCTCCTGCAACCCGTTCCCTTTGTGCTAGATGAACGAACGTCTCTCCACATGCTCAGTTCTGAGAGATAAGTGTGTGTGAAAGCCGTCCTTCACCTAGCTTGTTGGGAACACAAAGTTTCTTTTCAGTTGCAAACTCCACTCCATACATATATATGGGGAGGTACTAGCTCCAACTCGGTTTTACAGTGAAAACTGCAGGAACTTCAAACCGGCACTAGGAAACAGACTGAGAAACCAGAGTAAAAGTTTCTCCTGCAACCCGTTCCCTTTGTGCTAGATGAACGAACGTCTCTCCACATGCTCAGTTCTGAGAGATAAGTGTGTGTGAAAGCCGTCCTTCACCTAGCTTGTTGGGAACACAAAGTTTCTTTTCAGTTGCAAACTCCACTCCATACATATATATGGGGAGGTACTAGCTCCAACTCGGTTTTACAGTGAAAACTGCAGGAACTTCAAACCGGCACTAGGAAACAGACTGAGAAACCAGAGTAAAAGTTTCTCCTGCAACCCGTTCCCTTTGTGCTAGATGAACGAACGTCTCTCCACATGCTCAGTTCTGAGAGATAAGTGTGTGTGAAAGCCGTCCTTCACCTAGCTTGTTGGGAACACAAAGTTTCTTTTCAGTTGCAAACTCCACTCCATACATATATATGGGGAGGTACTAGCTCCAACTCGGTTTTACAGTGAAAACTGCAGGAACTTCAAACCGGCACTAGGAAACAGACTGAGAAACCAGAGTAAAAGTTTCTCCTGCAACCCGTTCCCTTTGTGCTAGATGAACGAACGTCTCTCCACATGCTCAGTTCTGAGAGATAAGTGTGTGTGAAAGCCGTCCTTCACCTAGCTTGTTGGGAACACAAAGTTTCTTTTCAGTTGCAAACTCCACTCCATACATATATATGGGGAGGTACTAGCTCCAACTCGGTTTTACAGTGAAAACTGCAGGAACTTCAAACCGGCACTAGGAAACAGACTGAGAAACCAGAGTAAAAGTTTCTCCTGCAACCCGTTCCCTTTGTGCTAGATGAACGAACGTCTCTCCACATGCTCAGTTCTGAGAGATAAGTGTGTGTGAAAGCCGTCCTTCACCTAGCTTGTTGGGAACACAAAGTTTCTTTTCAGTTGCAAACTCCACTCCATACATATATATGGGGAGGTACTAGCTCCAACTCGGTTTTACAGTGAAAACTGCAGGAACTTCAAACCGGCACTAGGAAACAGACTGAGAAACCAGAGTAAAAGTTTCTCCTGCAACCCGTTCCCTTTGTGCTAGATGAACGAACGTCTCTCCACATGCTCAGTTCTGAGAGATAAGTGTGTGTGAAAGCCGTCCTTCACCTAGCTTGTTGGGAACACAAAGTTTCTTTTCAGTTGCAAACTCCACTCCATACATATATATGGGGAGGTACTAGCTCCAACTCGGTTTTACAGTGAAAACTGCAGGAACTTCAAACCGGCACTAGGAAACAGACTGAGAAACCAGAGTAAAAGTTTCTCCTGCAACCCGTTCCCTTTGTGCTAGATGAACGAACGTCTCTCCACATGCTCAGTTCTGAGAGATAAGTGTGTGTGAAAGCCGTCCTTCACCTAGCTTGTTGGGAACACAAAGTTTCTTTTCAGTTGCAAACTCCACTCCATACATATATATGGGGAGGTACTAGCTCCAACTCGGTTTTACAGTGAAAACTGCAGGAACTTCAAACCGGCACTAGGAAACAGACTGAGAAACCAGAGTAAAAGTTTCTCCTGCAACCCGTTCCCTTTGTGCTAGATGAACGAACGTCTCTCCACATGCTCAGTTCTGAGAGATAAGTGTGTGTGAAAGCCGTCCTTCACCTAGCTTGTTGGGAACACAAAGTTTCTTTTCAGTTGCAAACTCCACTCCATACATATATATGGGGAGGTACTAGCTCCAACTCGGTTTTACAGTGAAAACTGCAGGAACTTCAAACCGGCACTAGGAAACAGACTGAGAAACCAGAGTAAAAGTTTCTCCTGCAACCCGTTCCCTTTGTGCTAGATGAACGAACGTCTCTCCACATGCTCAGTTCTGAGAGATAAGTGTGTGTGAAAGCCGTCCTTCACCTAGCTTGTTGGGAACACAAAGTTTCTTTTCAGTTGCAAACTCCACTCCATACATATATATGGGGAGGTACTAGCTCCAACTCGGTTTTACAGTGAAAACTGCAGGAACTTCAAACCGGCACTAGGAAACAGACTGAGAAACCAGAGTAAAAGTTTCTCCTGCAACCCGTTCCCTTTGTGCTAGATGAACGAACGTCTCTCCACATGCTCAGTTCTGAGAGATAAGTGTGTGTGAAAGCCGTCCTTCACCTAGCTTGTTGGGAACACAAAGTTTCTTTTCAGTTGCAAACTCCACTCCATACATATATATGGGGAGGTACTAGCTCCAACTCGGTTTTACAGTGAAAACTGCAGGAACTTCAAACCGGCACTAGGAAACAGACTGAGAAACCAGAGTAAAAGTTTCTCCTGCAACCCGTTCCCTTTGTGCTAGATGAACGAACGTCTCTCCACATGCTCAGTTCTGAGAGATAAGTGTGTGTGAAAGCCGTCCTTCACCTAGCTTGTTGGGAACACAAAGTTTCTTTTCAGTTGCAAACTCCACTCCATACATATATATGGGGAGGTACTAGCTCCAACTCGGTTTTACAGTGAAAACTGCAGGAACTTCAAACCGGCACTAGGAAACAGACTGAGAAACCAGAGTAAAAGTTTCTCCTGCAACCCGTTCCCTTTGTGCTAGATGAACGAACGTCTCTCCACATGCTCAGTTCTGAGAGATAAGTGTGTGTGAAAGCCGTCCTTCACCTAGCTTGTTGGGAACACAAAGTTTCTTTTCAGTTGCAAACTCCACTCCATACATATATATGGGGAGGTACTAGCTCCAACTCGGTTTTACAGTGAAAACTGCAGGAACTTCAAACCGGCACTAGGAAACAGACTGAGAAACCAGAGTAAAAGTTTCTCCTGCAACCCGTTCCCTTTGTGCTAGATGAACGAACGTCTCTCCACATGCTCAGTTCTGAGAGATAAGTGTGTGTGAAAGCCGTCCTTCACCTAGCTTGTTGGGAACACAAAGTTTCTTTTCAGTTGCAAACTCCACTCCATACATATATATGGGGAGGTACTAGCTCCAACTCGGTTTTACAGTGAAAACTGCAGGAACTTCAAACCGGCACTAGGAAACAGACTGAGAAACCAGAGTAAAAGTTTCTCCTGCAACCCGTTCCCTTTGTGCTAGATGAACGAACGTCTCTCCACATGCTCAGTTCTGAGAGATAAGTGTGTGTGAAAGCCGTCCTTCACCTAGCTTGTTGGGAACACAAAGTTTCTTTTCAGTTGCAAACTCCACTCCATACATATATATGGGGAGGTACTAGCTCCAACTCGGTTTTACAGTGAAAACTGCAGGAACTTCAAACCGGCACTAGGAAACAGACTGAGAAACCAGAGTAAAAGTTTCTCCTGCAACCCGTTCCCTTTGTGCTAGATGAACGAACGTCTCTCCACATGCTCAGTTCTGAGAGATAAGTGTGTGTGAAAGCCGTCCTTCACCTAGCTTGTTGGGAACACAAAGTTTCTTTTCAGTTGCAAACTCCACTCCATACATATATATGGGGAGGTACTAGCTCCAACTCGGTTTTACAGTGAAAACTGCAGGAACTTCAAACCGGCACTAGGAAACAGACTGAGAAACCAGAGTAAAAGTTTCTCCTGCAACCCGTTCCCTTTGTGCTAGATGAACGAACGTCTCTCCACATGCTCAGTTCTGAGAGATAAGTGTGTGTGAAAGCCGTCCTTCACCTAGCTTGTTGGGAACACAAAGTTTCTTTTCAGTTGCAAACTCCACTCCATACATATATATGGGGAGGTACTAGCTCCAACTCGGTTTTACAGTGAAAACTGCAGGAACTTCAAACCGGCACTAGGAAACAGACTGAGAAACCAGAGTAAAAGTTTCTCCTGCAACCCGTTCCCTTTGTGCTAGATGAACGAACGTCTCTCCACATGCTCAGTTCTGAGAGATAAGTGTGTGTGAAAGCCGTCCTTCACCTAGCTTGTTGGGAACACAAAGTTTCTTTTCAGTTGCAAACTCCACTCCATACATATATATGGGGAGGTACTAGCTCCAACTCGGTTTTACAGTGAAAACTGCAGGAACTTCAAACCGGCACTAGGAAACAGACTGAGAAACCAGAGTAAAAGTTTCTCCTGCAACCCGTTCCCTTTGTGCTAGATGAACGAACGTCTCTCCACATGCTCAGTTCTGAGAGATAAGTGTGTGTGAAAGCCGTCCTTCACCTAGCTTGTTGGGAACACAAAGTTTCTTTTCAGTTGCAAACTCCACTCCATACATATATATGGGGAGGTACTAGCTCCAACTCGGTTTTACAGTGAAAACTGCAGGAACTTCAAACCGGCACTAGGAAACAGACTGAGAAACCAGAGTAAAAGTTTCTCCTGCAACCCGTTCCCTTTGTGCTAGATGAACGAACGTCTCTCCACATGCTCAGTTCTGAGAGATAAGTGTGTGTGAAAGCCGTCCTTCACCTAGCTTGTTGGGAACACAAAGTTTCTTTTCAGTTGCAAACTCCACTCCATACATATATATGGGGAGGTACTAGCTCCAACTCGGTTTTACAGTGAAAACTGCAGGAACTTCAAACCGGCACTAGGAAACAGACTGAGAAACCAGAGTAAAAGTTTCTCCTGCAACCCGTTCCCTTTGTGCTAGATGAACGAACGTCTCTCCACATGCTCAGTTCTGAGAGATAAGTGTGTGTGAAAGCCGTCCTTCACCTAGCTTGTTGGGAACACAAAGTTTCTTTTCAGTTGCAAACTCCACTCCATACATATATATGGGGAGGTACTAGCTCCAACTCGGTTTTACAGTGAAAACTGCAGGAACTTCAAACCGGCACTAGGAAACAGACTGAGAAACCAGAGTAAAAGTTTCTCCTGCAACCCGTTCCCTTTGTGCTAGATGAACGAACGTCTCTCCACATGCTCAGTTCTGAGAGATAAGTGTGTGTGAAAGCCGTCCTTCACCTAGCTTGTTGGGAACACAAAGTTTCTTTTCAGTTGCAAACTCCACTCCATACATATATATGGGGAGGTACTAGCTCCAACTCGGTTTTACAGTGAAAACTGCAGGAACTTCAAACCGGCACTAGGAAACAGACTGAGAAACCAGAGTAAAAGTTTCTCCTGCAACCCGTTCCCTTTGTGCTAGATGAACGAACGTCTCTCCACATGCTCAGTTCTGAGAGATAAGTGTGTGTGAAAGCCGTCCTTCACCTAGCTTGTTGGGAACACAAAGTTTCTTTTCAGTTGCAAACTCCACTCCATACATATATATGGGGAGGTACTAGCTCCAACTCGGTTTTACAGTGAAAACTGCAGGAACTTCAAACCGGCACTAGGAAACAGACTGAGAAACCAGAGTAAAAGTTTCTCCTGCAACCCGTTCCCTTTGTGCTAGATGAACGAACGTCTCTCCACATGCTCAGTTCTGAGAGATAAGTGTGTGTGAAAGCCGTCCTTCACCTAGCTTGTTGGGAACACAAAGTTTCTTTTCAGTTGCAAACTCCACTCCATACATATATATGGGGAGGTACTAGCTCCAACTCGGTTTTACAGTGAAAACTGCAGGAACTTCAAACCGGCACTAGGAAACAGACTGAGAAACCAGAGTAAAAGTTTCTCCTGCAACCCGTTCCCTTTGTGCTAGATGAACGAACGTCTCTCCACATGCTCAGTTCTGAGAGATAAGTGTGTGTGAAAGCCGTCCTTCACCTAGCTTGTTGGGAACACAAAGTTTCTTTTCAGTTGCAAACTCCACTCCATACATATATATGGGGAGGTACTAGCTCCAACTCGGTTTTACAGTGAAAACTGCAGGAACTTCAAACCGGCACTAGGAAACAGACTGAGAAACCAGAGTAAAAGTTTCTCCTGCAACCCGTTCCCTTTGTGCTAGATGAACGAACGTCTCTCCACATGCTCAGTTCTGAGAGATAAGTGTGTGTGAAAGCCGTCCTTCACCTAGCTTGTTGGGAACACAAAGTTTCTTTTCAGTTGCAAACTCCACTCCATACATATATATGGGGAGGTACTAGCTCCAACTCGGTTTTACAGTGAAAACTGCAGGAACTTCAAACCGGCACTAGGAAACAGACTGAGAAACCAGAGTAAAAGTTTCTCCTGCAACCCGTTCCCTTTGTGCTAGATGAACGAACGTCTCTCCACATGCTCAGTTCTGAGAGATAAGTGTGTGTGAAAGCCGTCCTTCACCTAGCTTGTTGGGAACACAAAGTTTCTTTTCAGTTGCAAACTCCACTCCATACATATATATGGGGAGGTACTAGCTCCAACTCGGTTTTACAGTGAAAACTGCAGGAACTTCAAACCGGCACTAGGAAACAGACTGAGAAACCAGAGTAAAAGTTTCTCCTGCAACCCGTTCCCTTTGTGCTAGATGAACGAACGTCTCTCCACATGCTCAGTTCTGAGAGATAAGTGTGTGTGAAAGCCGTCCTTCACCTAGCTTGTTGGGAACACAAAGTTTCTTTTCAGTTGCAAACTCCACTCCATACATATATATGGGGAGGTACTAGCTCCAACTCGGTTTTACAGTGAAAACTGCAGGAACTTCAAACCGGCACTAGGAAACAGACTGAGAAACCAGAGTAAAAGTTTCTCCTGCAACCCGTTCCCTTTGTGCTAGATGAACGAACGTCTCTCCACATGCTCAGTTCTGAGAGATAAGTGTGTGTGAAAGCCGTCCTTCACCTAGCTTGTTGGGAACACAAAGTTTCTTTTCAGTTGCAAACTCCACTCCATACATATATATGGGGAGGTACTAGCTCCAACTCGGTTTTACAGTGAAAACTGCAGGAACTTCAAACCGGCACTAGGAAACAGACTGAGAAACCAGAGTAAAAGTTTCTCCTGCAACCCGTTCCCTTTGTGCTAGATGAACGAACGTCTCTCCACATGCTCAGTTCTGAGAGATAAGTGTGTGTGAAAGCCGTCCTTCACCTAGCTTGTTGGGAACACAAAGTTTCTTTTCAGTTGCAAACTCCACTCCATACATATATATGGGGAGGTACTAGCTCCAACTCGGTTTTACAGTGAAAACTGCAGGAACTTCAAACCGGCACTAGGAAACAGACTGAGAAACCAGAGTAAAAGTTTCTCCTGCAACCCGTTCCCTTTGTGCTAGATGAACGAACGTCTCTCCACATGCTCAGTTCTGAGAGATAAGTGTGTGTGAAAGCCGTCCTTCACCTAGCTTGTTGGGAACACAAAGTTTCTTTTCAGTTGCAAACTCCACTCCATACATATATATGGGGAGGTACTAGCTCCAACTCGGTTTTACAGTGAAAACTGCAGGAACTTCAAACCGGCACTAGGAAACAGACTGAGAAACCAGAGTAAAAGTTTCTCCTGCAACCCGTTCCCTTTGTGCTAGATGAACGAACGTCTCTCCACATGCTCAGTTCTGAGAGATAAGTGTGTGTGAAAGCCGTCCTTCACCTAGCTTGTTGGGAACACAAAGTTTCTTTTCAGTTGCAAACTCCACTCCATACATATATATGGGGAGGTACTAGCTCCAACTCGGTTTTACAGTGAAAACTGCAGGAACTTCAAACCGGCACTAGGAAACAGACTGAGAAACCAGAGTAAAAGTTTCTCCTGCAACCCGTTCCCTTTGTGCTAGATGAACGAACGTCTCTCCACATGCTCAGTTCTGAGAGATAAGTGTGTGTGAAAGCCGTCCTTCACCTAGCTTGTTGGGAACACAAAGTTTCTTTTCAGTTGCAAACTCCACTCCATACATATATATGGGGAGGTACTAGCTCCAACTCGGTTTTACAGTGAAAACTGCAGGAACTTCAAACCGGCACTAGGAAACAGACTGAGAAACCAGAGTAAAAGTTTCTCCTGCAACCCGTTCCCTTTGTGCTAGATGAACGAACGTCTCTCCACATGCTCAGTTCTGAGAGATAAGTGTGTGTGAAAGCCGTCCTTCACCTAGCTTGTTGGGAACACAAAGTTTCTTTTCAGTTGCAAACTCCACTCCATACATATATATGGGGAGGTACTAGCTCCAACTCGGTTTTACAGTGAAAACTGCAGGAACTTCAAACCGGCACTAGGAAACAGACTGAGAAACCAGAGTAAAAGTTTCTCCTGCAACCCGTTCCCTTTGTGCTAGATGAACGAACGTCTCTCCACATGCTCAGTTCTGAGAGATAAGTGTGTGTGAAAGCCGTCCTTCACCTAGCTTGTTGGGAACACAAAGTTTCTTTTCAGTTGCAAACTCCACTCCATACATATATATGGGGAGGTACTAGCTCCAACTCGGTTTTACAGTGAAAACTGCAGGAACTTCAAACCGGCACTAGGAAACAGACTGAGAAACCAGAGTAAAAGTTTCTCCTGCAACCCGTTCCCTTTGTGCTAGATGAACGAACGTCTCTCCACATGCTCAGTTCTGAGAGATAAGTGTGTGTGAAAGCCGTCCTTCACCTAGCTTGTTGGGAACACAAAGTTTCTTTTCAGTTGCAAACTCCACTCCATACATATATATGGGGAGGTACTAGCTCCAACTCGGTTTTACAGTGAAAACTGCAGGAACTTCAAACCGGCACTAGGAAACAGACTGAGAAACCAGAGTAAAGTTTCTCCTGCAACCCGTTCCCTTTGTGCTAGATGAACGAACGTCTCTCCACATGCTCAGTTCTGAGAGATAAGTGTGTGTGAAAGCCGTCCTTCACCTAGCTTGTTGGGAACACAAAGTTTCTTTTCAGTTGCAAACTCCACTCCATACATATATATGGGGAGGTACTAGCTCCAACTCGGTTTTACAGTGAAAACTGCAGGAACTTCAAACCGGCACTAGGAAACAGACTGAGAAACCAGAGTAAAAGTTTCTCCTGCAACCCGTTCCCTTTGTGCTAGATGAACGAACGTCTCTCCACATGCTCAGTTCTGAGAGATAAGTGTGTGTGAAAGCCGTCCTTCACCTAGCTTGTTGGGAACACGAAAGTTTTCTTCAGT
>NW_022587931.1:0-32912 GCF_009834535.1 Camelus ferus | reverse complement strand
CCACTTGCTCAGTTCTGAGAGATAAGTGTGTGTGAAAGCCGTCCTTCACCTAGCTTGTTGGGAACACAAAGTTTCTTTTCAGTTGCAAACTCCATTCCATACATATATATGGGGAGGTACTAGCTCCAACTCGGTTTTACAGTGAAAACTGCAGGAACTTCAAACCGGCACTAGGAAACAGACTGAGAAAGCAGAGAAAAAGTGTCTCCTGCAACCCGTTCCCTTGGTGCTAGATGAACGAACGTCTCTCCACTTGCTCAGTTCTGAGAGATAAGTGTGTGTGAAAGCCGTCCTTCACCTAGCTTGTTGGGAACACAAAGTTTCTTTTCAGTTGCAAACTCCATTCCATACATATATATGGGGAGGTACTAGCTCCAACTCGGTTTTACAGTGAAAACTGCAGGAACTTCAAACCGGCACTAGGAAACAGACTGAGAAAGCAGAGAAAAAGTGTCTCCTGCAACCCGTTCCCTTGGTGCTAGATGAACGAACGTCTCTCCACTTGCTCAGTTCTGAGAGATAAGTGTGTGTGAAAGCCGTCCTTCACCTAGCTTGTTGGGAACACAAAGGTTTCTTTTCAGTTGCAAACTCCATTCCATACATATATATGGGGAGGTACTAGCTCCAACTCGGTTTTACAGTGAAAACTGCAGGAACTTCAAACCGGCACTAGGAAACAGACTGAGAAAGCAGAGAAAAAGTGTCTCCTGCAACCCGTTCCCTTGGTGCTAGATGAACGAACGTCTCTCCACTTGCTCAGTTCTGAGAGATAAGTGTGTGTGAAAGCCGTCCTTCACCTAGCTTGTTGGGAACACAAAGTTTCTTTTCAGTTGCAAACTCCATTCCATACATATATATGGGGAGGTACTAGCTCCAACTCGGTTTTACAGTGAAAACTGCAGGAACTTCAAACCGGCACTAGGAAACAGACTGAGAAAGCAGAGAAAAAGTGTCTCCTGCAACCCGTTCCCTTGGTGCTAGATGAACGAACGTCTCTCCACTTGCTCAGTTCTGAGAGATAAGTGTGTGTGAAAGCCGTCCTTCACCTAGCTTGTTGGGAACACAAAGTTTCTTTTCAGTTGCAAACTCCATTCCATACATATATATGGGGAGGTACTAGCTCCAACTCGGTTTTACAGTGAAAACTGCAGGAACTTCAAACCGGCACTAGGAAACAGACTGAGAAAGCAGAGAAAAAGTGTCTCCTGCAACCCGTTCCCTTGGTGCTAGATGAACGAACGTCTCTCCACTTGCTCAGTTCTGAGAGATAAGTGTGTGTGAAAGCCGTCCTTCACCTAGCTTGTTGGGAACACAAAGTTTCTTTTCAGTTGCAAACTCCATTCCATACATATATATGGGGAGGTACTAGCTCCAACTCGGTTTTACAGTGAAAACTGCAGGAACTTCAAACCGGCACTAGGAAACAGACTGAGAAAGCAGAGAAAAAGTGTCTCCTGCAACCCGTTCCCTTGGTGCTAGATGAACGAACGTCTCTCCACTTGCTCAGTTCTGAGAGATAAGTGTGTGTGAAAGCCGTCCTTCACCTAGCTTGTTGGGAACACAAAGTTTCTTTTCAGTTGCAAACTCCATTCCATACATATATATGGGGAGGTACTAGCTCCAACTCGGTTTTACAGTGAAAACTGCAGGAACTTCAAACCGGCACTAGGAAACAGACTGAGAAAGCAGAGAAAAAGTGTCTCCTGCAACCCGTTCCCTTGGTGCTAGATGAACGAACGTCTCTCCACTTGCTCAGTTCTGAGAGATAAGTGTGTGTGAAAGCCGTCCTTCACCTAGCTTGTTGGGAACACAAAGTTTCTTTTCAGTTGCAAACTCCATTCCATACATATATATGGGGAGGTACTAGCTCCAACTCGGTTTTACAGTGAAAACTGCAGGAACTTCAAACCGGCACTAGGAAACAGACTGAGAAAGCAGAGAAAAAGTGTCTCCTGCAACCCGTTCCCTTGGTGCTAGATGAACGAACGTCTCTCCACTTGCTCAGTTCTGAGAGATAAGTGTGTGTGAAAGCCGTCCTTCACCTAGCTTGTTGGGAACACAAAGTTTCTTTTCAGTTGCAAACTCCATTCCATACATATATATGGGGAGGTACTAGCTCCAACTCGGTTTTACAGTGAAAACTGCAGGAACTTCAAACCGGCACTAGGAAACAGACTGAGAAAGCAGAGAAAAAGTGTCTCCTGCAACCCGTTCCCTTGGTGCTAGATGAACGAACGTCTCTCCACTTGCTCAGTTCTGAGAGATAAGTGTGTGTGAAAGCCGTCCTTCACCTAGCTTGTTGGGAACACAAAGTTTCTTTTCAGTTGCAAACTCCATTCCATACATATATATGGGGAGGTACTAGCTCCAACTCGGTTTTACAGTGAAAACTGCAGGAACTTCAAACCGGCACTAGGAAACAGACTGAGAAAGCAGAGAAAAAGTGTCTCCTGCAACCCGTTCCCTTGGTGCTAGATGAACGAACGTCTCTCCACTTGCTCAGTTCTGAGAGATAAGTGTGTGTGAAAGCCGTCCTTCACCTAGCTTGTTGGGAACACAAAGTTTCTTTTCAGTTGCAAACTCCATTCCATACATATATATGGGGAGGTACTAGCTCCAACTCGGTTTTACAGTGAAAACTGCAGGAACTTCAAACCGGCACTAGGAAACAGACTGAGAAAGCAGAGAAAAAGTGTCTCCTGCAACCCGTTCCCTTGGTGCTAGATGAACGAACGTCTCTCCACTTGCTCAGTTCTGAGAGATAAGTGTGTGTGAAAGCCGTCCTTCACCTAGCTTGTTGGGAACACAAAGTTTCTTTTCAGTTGCAAACTCCATTCCATACATATATATGGGGAGGTACTAGCTCCAACTCGGTTTTACAGTGAAAACTGCAGGAACTTCAAACCGGCACTAGGAAACAGACTGAGAAAGCAGAGAAAAAGTGTCTCCTGCAACCCGTTCCCTTGGTGCTAGATGAACGAACGTCTCTCCACTTGCTCAGTTCTGAGAGATAAGTGTGTGTGAAAGCCGTCCTTCACCTAGCTTGTTGGGAACACAAAGTTTCTTTTCAGTTGCAAACTCCATTCCATACATATATATGGGGAGGTACTAGCTCCAACTCGGTTTTACAGTGAAAACTGCAGGAACTTCAAACCGGCACTAGGAAACAGACTGAGAAAGCAGAGAAAAAGTGTCTCCTGCAACCCGTTCCCTTGGTGCTAGATGAACGAACGTCTCTCCACTTGCTCAGTTCTGAGAGATAAGTGTGTGTGAAAGCCGTCCTTCACCTAGCTTGTTGGGAACACAAAGTTTCTTTTCAGTTGCAAACTCCATTCCATACATATATATGGGGAGGTACTAGCTCCAACTCGGTTTTACAGTGAAAACTGCAGGAACTTCAAACCGGCACTAGGAAACAGACTGAGAAAGCAGAGAAAAAGTGTCTCCTGCAACCCGTTCCCTTGGTGCTAGATGAACGAACGTCTCTCCACTTGCTCAGTTCTGAGAGATAAGTGTGTGTGAAAGCCGTCCTTCACCTAGCTTGTTGGGAACACAAAGTTTCTTTTCAGTTGCAAACTCCATTCCATACATATATATGGGGAGGTACTAGCTCCAACTCGGTTTTACAGTGAAAACTGCAGGAACTTCAAACCGGCACTAGGAAACAGACTGAGAAAGCAGAGAAAAAGTGTCTCCTGCAACCCGTTCCCTTGGTGCTAGATGAACGAACGTCTCTCCACTTGCTCAGTTCTGAGAGATAAGTGTGTGTGAAAGCCGTCCTTCACCTAGCTTGTTGGGAACACAAAGTTTCTTTTCAGTTGCAAACTCCATTCCATACATATATATGGGGAGGTACTAGCTCCAACTCGGTTTTACAGTGAAAACTGCAGGAACTTCAAACCGGCACTAGGAAACAGACTGAGAAAGCAGAGAAAAAGTGTCTCCTGCAACCCGTTCCCTTGGTGCTAGATGAACGAACGTCTCTCCACTTGCTCAGTTCTGAGAGATAAGTGTGTGTGAAAGCCGTCCTTCACCTAGCTTGTTGGGAACACAAAGTTTCTTTTCAGTTGCAAACTCCATTCCATACATATATATGGGGAGGTACTAGCTCCAACTCGGTTTTACAGTGAAAACTGCAGGAACTTCAAACCGGCACTAGGAAACAGACTGAGAAAGCAGAGAAAAAGTGTCTCCTGCAACCCGTTCCCTTGGTGCTAGATGAACGAACGTCTCTCCACTTGCTCAGTTCTGAGAGATAAGTGTGTGTGAAAGCCGTCCTTCACCTAGCTTGTTGGGAACACAAAGTTTCTTTTCAGTTGCAAACTCCATTCCATACATATATATGGGGAGGTACTAGCTCCAACTCGGTTTTACAGTGAAAACTGCAGGAACTTCAAACCGGCACTAGGAAACAGACTGAGAAAGCAGAGAAAAAGTGTCTCCTGCAACCCGTTCCCTTGGTGCTAGATGAACGAACGTCTCTCCACTTGCTCAGTTCTGAGAGATAAGTGTGTGTGAAAGCCGTCCTTCACCTAGCTTGTTGGGAACACAAAGTTTCTTTTCAGTTGCAAACTCCATTCCATACATATATATGGGGAGGTACTAGCTCCAACTCGGTTTTACAGTGAAAACTGCAGGAACTTCAAACCGGCACTAGGAAACAGACTGAGAAAGCAGAGAAAAAGTGTCTCCTGCAACCCGTTCCCTTGGTGCTAGATGAACGAACGTCTCTCCACTTGCTCAGTTCTGAGAGATAAGTGTGTGTGAAAGCCGTCCTTCACCTAGCTTGTTGGGAACACAAAGTTTCTTTTCAGTTGCAAACTCCATTCCATACATATATATGGGGAGGTACTAGCTCCAACTCGGTTTTACAGTGAAAACTGCAGGAACTTCAAACCGGCACTAGGAAACAGACTGAGAAAGCAGAGAAAAAGTGTCTCCTGCAACCCGTTCCCTTGGTGCTAGATGAACGAACGTCTCTCCACTTGCTCAGTTCTGAGAGATAAGTGTGTGTGAAAGCCGTCCTTCACCTAGCTTGTTGGGAACACAAAGTTTCTTTTCAGTTGCAAACTCCATTCCATACATATATATGGGGAGGTACTAGCTCCAACTCGGTTTTACAGTGAAAACTGCAGGAACTTCAAACCGGCACTAGGAAACAGACTGAGAAAGCAGAGAAAAAGTGTCTCCTGCAACCCGTTCCCTTGGTGCTAGATGAACGAACGTCTCTCCACTTGCTCAGTTCTGAGAGATAAGTGTGTGTGAAAGCCGTCCTTCACCTAGCTTGTTGGGAACACAAAGTTTCTTTTCAGTTGCAAACTCCATTCCATACATATATATGGGGAGGTACTAGCTCCAACTCGGTTTTACAGTGAAAACTGCAGGAACTTCAAACCGGCACTAGGAAACAGACTGAGAAAGCAGAGAAAAAGTGTCTCCTGCAACCCGTTCCCTTGGTGCTAGATGAACGAACGTCTCTCCACTTGCTCAGTTCTGAGAGATAAGTGTGTGTGAAAGCCGTCCTTCACCTAGCTTGTTGGGAACACAAAGTTTCTTTTCAGTTGCAAACTCCATTCCATACATATATATGGGGAGGTACTAGCTCCAACTCGGTTTTACAGTGAAAACTGCAGGAACTTCAAACCGGCACTAGGAAACAGACTGAGAAAGCAGAGAAAAAGTGTCTCCTGCAACCCGTTCCCTTGGTGCTAGATGAACGAACGTCTCTCCACTTGCTCAGTTCTGAGAGATAAGTGTGTGTGAAAGCCGTCCTTCACCTAGCTTGTTGGGAACACAAAGTTTCTTTTCAGTTGCAAACTCCATTCCATACATATATATGGGGAGGTACTAGCTCCAACTCGGTTTTACAGTGAAAACTGCAGGAACTTCAAACCGGCACTAGGAAACAGACTGAGAAAGCAGAGAAAAAGTGTCTCCTGCAACCCGTTCCCTTGGTGCTAGATGAACGAACGTCTCTCCACTTGCTCAGTTCTGAGAGATAAGTGTGTGTGAAAGCCGTCCTTCACCTAGCTTGTTGGGAACACAAAGTTTCTTTTCAGTTGCAAACTCCATTCCATACATATATATGGGGAGGTACTAGCTCCAACTCGGTTTTACAGTGAAAACTGCAGGAACTTCAAACCGGCACTAGGAAACAGACTGAGAAAGCAGAGAAAAAGTGTCTCCTGCAACCCGTTCCCTTGGTGCTAGATGAACGAACGTCTCTCCACTTGCTCAGTTCTGAGAGATAAGTGTGTGTGAAAGCCGTCCTTCACCTAGCTTGTTGGGAACACAAAGTTTCTTTTCAGTTGCAAACTCCATTCCATACATATATATGGGGAGGTACTAGCTCCAACTCGGTTTTACAGTGAAAACTGCAGGAACTTCAAACCGGCACTAGGAAACAGACTGAGAAAGCAGAGAAAAAGTGTCTCCTGCAACCCGTTCCCTTGGTGCTAGATGAACGAACGTCTCTCCACTTGCTCAGTTCTGAGAGATAAGTGTGTGTGAAAGCCGTCCTTCACCTAGCTTGTTGGGAACACAAAGTTTCTTTTCAGTTGCAAACTCCATTCCATACATATATATGGGGAGGTACTAGCTCCAACTCGGTTTACAGTGAAAACTGCAGGAACTTCAAACCGGCACTAGGAAACAGACTGAGAAAGCAGAGAAAAAGTGTCTCCTGCAACCCGTTCCCTTGGTGCTAGATGAACGAACGTCTCTCCACTTGCTCAGTTCTGAGAGATAAGTGTGTGTGAAAGCCGTCCTTCACCTAGCTTGTTGGGAACACAAAGTTTCTTTTCAGTTGCAAACTCCATTCCATACATATATATGGGGAGGTACTAGCTCCAACTCGGTTTTACAGTGAAAACTGCAGGAACTTCAAACCGGCACTAGGAAACAGACTGAGAAAGCAGAGAAAAAGTGTCTCCTGCAACCCGTTCCCTTGGTGCTAGATGAACGAACGTCTCTCCACTTGCTCAGTTCTGAGAGATAAGTGTGTGTGAAAGCCGTCCTTCACCTAGCTTGTTGGGAACACAAAGTTTCTTTTCAGTTGCAAACTCCATTCCATACATATATATGGGGAGGTACTAGCTCCAACTCGGTTTTACAGTGAAAACTGCAGGAACTTCAAACCGGCACTAGGAAACAGACTGAGAAAGCAGAGAAAAAGTGTCTCCTGCAACCCGTTCCCTTGGTGCTAGATGAACGAACGTCTCTCCACTTGCTCAGTTCTGAGAGATAAGTGTGTGTGAAAGCCGTCCTTCACCTAGCTTGTTGGGAACACAAAGTTTCTTTTCAGTTGCAAACTCCATTCCATACATATATATGGGGAGGTACTAGCTCCAACTCGGTTTTACAGTGAAAACTGCAGGAACTTCAAACCGGCACTAGGAAACAGACTGAGAAAGCAGAGAAAAAGTGTCTCCTGCAACCCGTTCCCTTGGTGCTAGATGAACGAACGTCTCTCCACTTGCTCAGTTCTGAGAGATAAGTGTGTGTGAAAGCCGTCCTTCACCTAGCTTGTTGGGAACACAAAGTTTCTTTTCAGTTGCAAACTCCATTCCATACATATATATGGGGAGGTACTAGCTCCAACTCGGTTTTACAGTGAAAACTGCAGGAACTTCAAACCGGCACTAGGAAACAGACTGAGAAAGCAGAGAAAAAGTGTCTCCTGCAACCCGTTCCCTTGGTGCTAGATGAACGAACGTCTCTCCACTTGCTCAGTTCTGAGAGATAAGTGTGTGTGAAAGCCGTCCTTCACCTAGCTTGTTGGGAACACAAAGTTTCTTTTCAGTTGCAAACTCCATTCCATACATATATATGGGGAGGTACTAGCTCCAACTCGGTTTTACAGTGAAAACTGCAGGAACTTCAAACCGGCACTAGGAAACAGACTGAGAAAGCAGAGAAAAAGTGTCTCCTGCAACCCGTTCCCTTGGTGCTAGATGAACGAACGTCTCTCCACTTGCTCAGTTCTGAGAGATAAGTGTGTGTGAAAGCCGTCCTTCACCTAGCTTGTTGGGAACACAAAGTTTCTTTTCAGTTGCAAACTCCATTCCATACATATATATGGGGAGGTACTAGCTCCAACTCGGTTTTACAGTGAAAACTGCAGGAACTTCAAACCGGCACTAGGAAACAGACTGAGAAAGCAGAGAAAAAGTGTCTCCTGCAACCCGTTCCCTTGGTGCTAGATGAACGAACGTCTCTCCACTTGCTCAGTTCTGAGAGATAAGTGTGTGTGAAAGCCGTCCTTCACCTAGCTTGTTGGGAACACAAAGTTTCTTTTCAGTTGCAAACTCCATTCCATACATATATATGGGGAGGTACTAGCTCCAACTCGGTTTTACAGTGAAAACTGCAGGAACTTCAAACCGGCACTAGGAAACAGACTGAGAAAGCAGAGAAAAAGTGTCTCCTGCAACCCGTTCCCTTGGTGCTAGATGAACGAACGTCTCTCCACTTGCTCAGTTCTGAGAGATAAGTGTGTGTGAAAGCCGTCCTTCACCTAGCTTGTTGGGAACACAAAGTTTCTTTTCAGTTGCAAACTCCATTCCATACATATATATGGGGAGGTACTAGCTCCAACTCGGTTTTACAGTGAAAACTGCAGGAACTTCAAACCGGCACTAGGAAACAGACTGAGAAAGCAGAGAAAAAGTGTCTCCTGCAACCCGTTCCCTTGGTGCTAGATGAACGAACGTCTCTCCACTTGCTCAGTTCTGAGAGATAAGTGTGTGTGAAAGCCGTCCTTCACCTAGCTTGTTGGGAACACAAAGTTTCTTTTCAGTTGCAAACTCCATTCCATACATATATATGGGGAGGTACTAGCTCCAACTCGGTTTTACAGTGAAAACTGCAGGAACTTCAAACCGGCACTAGGAAACAGACTGAGAAAGCAGAGAAAAAGTGTCTCCTGCAACCCGTTCCCTTGGTGCTAGATGAACGAACGTCTCTCCACTTGCTCAGTTCTGAGAGATAAGTGTGTGTGAAAGCCGTCCTTCACCTAGCTTGTTGGGAACACAAAGTTTCTTTTCAGTTGCAAACTCCATTCCATACATATATATGGGGAGGTACTAGCTCCAACTCGGTTTTACAGTGAAAACTGCAGGAACTTCAAACCGGCACTAGGAAACAGACTGAGAAAGCAGAGAAAAAGTGTCTCCTGCAACCCGTTCCCTTGGTGCTAGATGAACGAACGTCTCTCCACTTGCTCAGTTCTGAGAGATAAGTGTGTGTGAAAGCCGTCCTTCACCTAGCTTGTTGGGAACACAAAGTTTCTTTTCAGTTGCAAACTCCATTCCATACATATATATGGGGAGGTACTAGCTCCAACTCGGTTTTACAGTGAAAACTGCAGGAACTTCAAACCGGCACTAGGAAACAGACTGAGAAAGCAGAGAAAAAGTGTCTCCTGCAACCCGTTCCCTTGGTGCTAGATGAACGAACGTCTCTCCACTTGCTCAGTTCTGAGAGATAAGTGTGTGTGAAAGCCGTCCTTCACCTAGCTTGTTGGGAACACAAAGTTTCTTTTCAGTTGCAAACTCCATTCCATACATATATATGGGGAGGTACTAGCTCCAACTCGGTTTTACAGTGAAAACTGCAGGAACTTCAAACCGGCACTAGGAAACAGACTGAGAAAGCAGAGAAAAAGTGTCTCCTGCAACCCGTTCCCTTGGTGCTAGATGAACGAACGTCTCTCCACTTGCTCAGTTCTGAGAGATAAGTGTGTGTGAAAGCCGTCCTTCACCTAGCTTGTTGGGAACACAAAGTTTCTTTTCAGTTGCAAACTCCATTCCATACATATATATGGGGAGGTACTAGCTCCAACTCGGTTTTACAGTGAAAACTGCAGGAACTTCAAACCGGCACTAGGAAACAGACTGAGAAAGCAGAGAAAAAGTGTCTCCTGCAACCCGTTCCCTTGGTGCTAGATGAACGAACGTCTCTCCACTTGCTCAGTTCTGAGAGATAAGTGTGTGTGAAAGCCGTCCTTCACCTAGCTTGTTGGGAACACAAAGTTTCTTTTCAGTTGCAAACTCCATTCCATACATATATATGGGGAGGTACTAGCTCCAACTCGGTTTTACAGTGAAAACTGCAGGAACTTCAAACCGGCACTAGGAAACAGACTGAGAAAGCAGAGAAAAAGTGTCTCCTGCAACCCGTTCCCTTGGTGCTAGATGAACGAACGTCTCTCCACTTGCTCAGTTCTGAGAGATAAGTGTGTGTGAAAGCCGTCCTTCACCTAGCTTGTTGGGAACACAAAGTTTCTTTTCAGTTGCAAACTCCATTCCATACATATATATGGGGAGGTACTAGCTCCAACTCGGTTTTACAGTGAAAACTGCAGGAACTTCAAACCGGCACTAGGAAACAGACTGAGAAAGCAGAGAAAAAGTGTCTCCTGCAACCCGTTCCCTTGGTGCTAGATGAACGAACGTCTCTCCACTTGCTCAGTTCTGAGAGATAAGTGTGTGTGAAAGCCGTCCTTCACCTAGCTTGTTGGGAACACAAAGTTTCTTTTCAGTTGCAAACTCCATTCCATACATATATATGGGGAGGTACTAGCTCCAACTCGGTTTTACAGTGAAAACTGCAGGAACTTCAAACCGGCACTAGGAAACAGACTGAGAAAGCAGAGAAAAAGTGTCTCCTGCAACCCGTTCCCTTGGTGCTAGATGAACGAACGTCTCTCCACTTGCTCAGTTCTGAGAGATAAGTGTGTGTGAAAGCCGTCCTTCACCTAGCTTGTTGGGAACACAAAGTTTCTTTTCAGTTGCAAACTCCATTCCATACATATATATGGGGAGGTACTAGCTCCAACTCGGTTTTACAGTGAAAACTGCAGGAACTTCAAACCGGCACTAGGAAACAGACTGAGAAAGCAGAGAAAAAGTGTCTCCTGCAACCCGTTCCCTTGGTGCTAGATGAACGAACGTCTCTCCACTTGCTCAGTTCTGAGAGATAAGTGTGTGTGAAAGCCGTCCTTCACCTAGCTTGTTGGGAACACAAAGTTTCTTTTCAGTTGCAAACTCCATTCCATACATATATATGGGGAGGTACTAGCTCCAACTCGGTTTTACAGTGAAAACTGCAGGAACTTCAAACCGGCACTAGGAAACAGACTGAGAAAGCAGAGAAAAAGTGTCTCCTGCAACCCGTTCCCTTGGTGCTAGATGAACGAACGTCTCTCCACTTGCTCAGTTCTGAGAGATAAGTGTGTGTGAAAGCCGTCCTTCACCTAGCTTGTTGGGAACACAAAGTTTCTTTTCAGTTGCAAACTCCATTCCATACATATATATGGGGAGGTACTAGCTCCAACTCGGTTTTACAGTGAAAACTGCAGGAACTTCAAACCGGCACTAGGAAACAGACTGAGAAAGCAGAGAAAAAGTGTCTCCTGCAACCCGTTCCCTTGGTGCTAGATGAACGAACGTCTCTCCACTTGCTCAGTTCTGAGAGATAAGTGTGTGTGAAAGCCGTCCTTCACCTAGCTTGTTGGGAACACAAAGTTTCTTTTCAGTTGCAAACTCCATTCCATACATATATATGGGGAGGTACTAGCTCCAACTCGGTTTTACAGTGAAAACTGCAGGAACTTCAAACCGGCACTAGGAAACAGACTGAGAAAGCAGAGAAAAAGTGTCTCCTGCAACCCGTTCCCTTGGTGCTAGATGAACGAACGTCTCTCCACTTGCTCAGTTCTGAGAGATAAGTGTGTGTGAAAGCCGTCCTTCACCTAGCTTGTTGGGAACACAAAGTTTCTTTTCAGTTGCAAACTCCATTCCATACATATATATGGGGAGGTACTAGCTCCAACTCGGTTTTACAGTGAAAACTGCAGGAACTTCAAACCGGCACTAGGAAACAGACTGAGAAAGCAGAGAAAAAGTGTCTCCTGCAACCCGTTCCCTTGGTGCTAGATGAACGAACGTCTCTCCACTTGCTCAGTTCTGAGAGATAAGTGTGTGTGAAAGCCGTCCTTCACCTAGCTTGTTGGGAACACAAAGTTTCTTTTCAGTTGCAAACTCCATTCCATACATATATATGGGGAGGTACTAGCTCCAACTCGGTTTTACAGTGAAAACTGCAGGAACTTCAAACCGGCACTAGGAAACAGACTGAGAAAGCAGAGAAAAAGTGTCTCCTGCAACCCGTTCCCTTGGTGCTAGATGAACGAACGTCTCTCCACTTGCTCAGTTCTGAGAGATAAGTGTGTGTGAAAGCCGTCCTTCACCTAGCTTGTTGGGAACACAAAGTTTCTTTTCAGTTGCAAACTCCATTCCATACATATATATGGGGAGGTACTAGCTCCAACTCGGTTTTACAGTGAAAACTGCAGGAACTTCAAACCGGCACTAGGAAACAGACTGAGAAAGCAGAGAAAAAGTGTCTCCTGCAACCCGTTCCCTTGGTGCTAGATGAACGAACGTCTCTCCACTTGCTCAGTTCTGAGAGATAAGTGTGTGTGAAAGCCGTCCTTCACCTAGCTTGTTGGGAACACAAAGTTTCTTTTCAGTTGCAAACTCCATTCCATACATATATATGGGGAGGTACTAGCTCCAACTCGGTTTTACAGTGAAAACTGCAGGAACTTCAAACCGGCACTAGGAAACAGACTGAGAAAGCAGAGAAAAAGTGTCTCCTGCAACCCGTTCCCTTGGTGCTAGATGAACGAACGTCTCTCCACTTGCTCAGTTCTGAGAGATAAGTGTGTGTGAAAGCCGTCCTTCACCTAGCTTGTTGGGAACACAAAGTTTCTTTTCAGTTGCAAACTCCATTCCATACATATATATGGGGAGGTACTAGCTCCAACTCGGTTTTACAGTGAAAACTGCAGGAACTTCAAACCGGCACTAGGAAACAGACTGAGAAAGCAGAGAAAAAGTGTCTCCTGCAACCCGTTCCCTTGGTGCTAGATGAACGAACGTCTCTCCACTTGCTCAGTTCTGAGAGATAAGTGTGTGTGAAAGCCGTCCTTCACCTAGCTTGTTGGGAACACAAAGTTTCTTTTCAGTTGCAAACTCCATTCCATACATATATATGGGGAGGTACTAGCTCCAACTCGGTTTTACAGTGAAAACTGCAGGAACTTCAAACCGGCACTAGGAAACAGACTGAGAAAGCAGAGAAAAAGTGTCTCCTGCAACCCGTTCCCTTGGTGCTAGATGAACGAACGTCTCTCCACTTGCTCAGTTCTGAGAGATAAGTGTGTGTGAAAGCCGTCCTTCACCTAGCTTGTTGGGAACACAAAGTTTCTTTTCAGTTGCAAACTCCATTCCATACATATATATGGGGAGGTACTAGCTCCAACTCGGTTTTACAGTGAAAACTGCAGGAACTTCAAACCGGCACTAGGAAACAGACTGAGAAAGCAGAGAAAAAGTGTCTCCTGCAACCCGTTCCCTTGGTGCTAGATGAACGAACGTCTCTCCACTTGCTCAGTTCTGAGAGATAAGTGTGTGTGAAAGCCGTCCTTCACCTAGCTTGTTGGGAACACAAAGTTTCTTTTCAGTTGCAAACTCCATTCCATACATATATATGGGGAGGTACTAGCTCCAACTCGGTTTTACAGTGAAAACTGCAGGAACTTCAAACCGGCACTAGGAAACAGACTGAGAAAGCAGAGAAAAAGTGTCTCCTGCAACCCGTTCCCTTGGTGCTAGATGAACGAACGTCTCTCCACTTGCTCAGTTCTGAGAGATAAGTGTGTGTGAAAGCCGTCCTTCACCTAGCTTGTTGGGAACACAAAGTTTCTTTTCAGTTGCAAACTCCATTCCATACATATATATGGGGAGGTACTAGCTCCAACTCGGTTTTACAGTGAAAACTGCAGGAACTTCAAACCGGCACTAGGAAACAGACTGAGAAAGCAGAGAAAAAGTGTCTCCTGCAACCCGTTCCCTTGGTGCTAGATGAACGAACGTCTCTCCACTTGCTCAGTTCTGAGAGATAAGTGTGTGTGAAAGCCGTCCTTCACCTAGCTTGTTGGGAACACAAAGTTTCTTTTCAGTTGCAAACTCCATTCCATACATATATATGGGGAGGTACTAGCTCCAACTCGGTTTTACAGTGAAAACTGCAGGAACTTCAAACCGGCACTAGGAAACAGACTGAGAAAGCAGAGAAAAAGTGTCTCCTGCAACCCGTTCCCTTGGTGCTAGATGAACGAACGTCTCTCCACTTGCTCAGTTCTGAGAGATAAGTGTGTGTGAAAGCCGTCCTTCACCTAGCTTGTTGGGAACACAAAGTTTCTTTTCAGTTGCAAACTCCATTCCATACATATATATGGGGAGGTACTAGCTCCAACTCGGTTTTACAGTGAAAACTGCAGGAACTTCAAACCGGCACTAGGAAACAGACTGAGAAAGCAGAGAAAAAGTGTCTCCTGCAACCCGTTCCCTTGGTGCTAGATGAACGAACGTCTCTCCACTTGCTCAGTTCTGAGAGATAAGTGTGTGTGAAAGCCGTCCTTCACCTAGCTTGTTGGGAACACAAAGTTTCTTTTCAGTTGCAAACTCCATTCCATACATATATATGGGGAGGTACTAGCTCCAACTCGGTTTTACAGTGAAAACTGCAGGAACTTCAAACCGGCACTAGGAAACAGACTGAGAAAGCAGAGAAAAAGTGTCTCCTGCAACCCGTTCCCTTGGTGCTAGATGAACGAACGTCTCTCCACTTGCTCAGTTCTGAGAGATAAGTGTGTGTGAAAGCCGTCCTTCACCTAGCTTGTTGGGAACACAAAGTTTCTTTTCAGTTGCAAACTCCATTCCATACATATATATGGGGAGGTACTAGCTCCAACTCGGTTTTACAGTGAAAACTGCAGGAACTTCAAACCGGCACTAGGAAACAGACTGAGAAAGCAGAGAAAAAGTGTCTCCTGCAACCCGTTCCCTTGGTGCTAGATGAACGAACGTCTCTCCACTTGCTCAGTTCTGAGAGATAAGTGTGTGTGAAAGCCGTCCTTCACCTAGCTTGTTGGGAACACAAAGTTTCTTTTCAGTTGCAAACTCCATTCCATACATATATATGGGGAGGTACTAGCTCCAACTCGGTTTTACAGTGAAAACTGCAGGAACTTCAAACCGGCACTAGGAAACAGACTGAGAAAGCAGAGAAAAAGTGTCTCCTGCAACCCGTTCCCTTGGTGCTAGATGAACGAACGTCTCTCCACTTGCTCAGTTCTGAGAGATAAGTGTGTGTGAAAGCCGTCCTTCACCTAGCTTGTTGGGAACACAAAGTTTCTTTTCAGTTGCAAACTCCATTCCATACATATATATGGGGAGGTACTAGCTCCAACTCGGTTTTACAGTGAAAACTGCAGGAACTTCAAACCGGCACTAGGAAACAGACTGAGAAAGCAGAGAAAAAGTGTCTCCTGCAACCCGTTCCCTTGGTGCTAGATGAACGAACGTCTCTCCACTTGCTCAGTTCTGAGAGATAAGTGTGTGTGAAAGCCGTCCTTCACCTAGCTTGTTGGGAACACAAAGTTTCTTTTCAGTTGCAAACTCCATTCCATACATATATATGGGGAGGTACTAGCTCCAACTCGGTTTTACAGTGAAAACTGCAGGAACTTCAAACCGGCACTAGGAAACAGACTGAGAAAGCAGAGAAAAAGTGTCTCCTGCAACCCGTTCCCTTGGTGCTAGATGAACGAACGTCTCTCCACTTGCTCAGTTCTGAGAGATAAGTGTGTGTGAAAGCCGTCCTTCACCTAGCTTGTTGGGAACACAAAGTTTCTTTTCAGTTGCAAACTCCATTCCATACATATATATGGGGAGGTACTAGCTCCAACTCGGTTTTACAGTGAAAACTGCAGGAACTTCAAACCGGCACTAGGAAACAGACTGAGAAAGCAGAGAAAAAGTGTCTCCTGCAACCCGTTCCCTTGGTGCTAGATGAACGAACGTCTCTCCACTTGCTCAGTTCTGAGAGATAAGTGTGTGTGAAAGCCGTCCTTCACCTAGCTTGTTGGGAACACAAAGTTTCTTTTCAGTTGCAAACTCCATTCCATACATATATATGGGGAGGTACTAGCTCCAACTCGGTTTTACAGTGAAAACTGCAGGAACTTCAAACCGGCACTAGGAAACAGACTGAGAAAGCAGAGAAAAAGTGTCTCCTGCAACCCGTTCCCTTGGTGCTAGATGAACGAACGTCTCTCCACTTGCTCAGTTCTGAGAGATAAGTGTGTGTGAAAGCCGTCCTTCACCTAGCTTGTTGGGAACACAAAGTTTCTTTTCAGTTGCAAACTCCATTCCATACATATATATGGGGAGGTACTAGCTCCAACTCGGTTTTACAGTGAAAACTGCAGGAACTTCAAACCGGCACTAGGAAACAGACTGAGAAAGCAGAGAAAAAGTGTCTCCTGCAACCCGTTCCCTTGGTGCTAGATGAACGAACGTCTCTCCACTTGCTCAGTTCTGAGAGATAAGTGTGTGTGAAAGCCGTCCTTCACCTAGCTTGTTGGGAACACAAAGTTTCTTTTCAGTTGCAAACTCCATTCCATACATATATATGGGGAGGTACTAGCTCCAACTCGGTTTTACAGTGAAAACTGCAGGAACTTCAAACCGGCACTAGGAAACAGACTGAGAAAGCAGAGAAAAAGTGTCTCCTGCAACCCGTTCCCTTGGTGCTAGATGAACGAACGTCTCTCCACTTGCTCAGTTCTGAGAGATAAGTGTGTGTGAAAGCCGTCCTTCACCTAGCTTGTTGGGAACACAAAGTTTCTTTTCAGTTGCAAACTCCATTCCATACATATATATGGGGAGGTACTAGCTCCAACTCGGTTTTACAGTGAAAACTGCAGGAACTTCAAACCGGCACTAGGAAACAGACTGAGAAAGCAGAGAAAAAGTGTCTCCTGCAACCCGTTCCCTTGGTGCTAGATGAACGAACGTCTCTCCACTTGCTCAGTTCTGAGAGATAAGTGTGTGTGAAAGCCGTCCTTCACCTAGCTTGTTGGGAACACAAAGTTTCTTTTCAGTTGCAAACTCCATTCCATACATATATATGGGGAGGTACTAGCTCCAACTCGGTTTTACAGTGAAAACTGCAGGAACTTCAAACCGGCACTAGGAAACAGACTGAGAAAGCAGAGAAAAAGTGTCTCCTGCAACCCGTTCCCTTGGTGCTAGATGAACGAACGTCTCTCCACTTGCTCAGTTCTGAGAGATAAGTGTGTGTGAAAGCCGTCCTTCACCTAGCTTGTTGGGAACACAAAGTTTCTTTTCAGTTGCAAACTCCATTCCATACATATATATGGGGAGGTACTAGCTCCAACTCGGTTTTACAGTGAAAACTGCAGGAACTTCAAACCGGCACTAGGAAACAGACTGAGAAAGCAGAGAAAAAGTGTCTCCTGCAACCCGTTCCCTTGGTGCTAGATGAACGAACGTCTCTCCACTTGCTCAGTTCTGAGAGATAAGTGTGTGTGAAAGCCGTCCTTCACCTAGCTTGTTGGGAACACAAAGTTTCTTTTCAGTTGCAAACTCCATTCCATACATATATATGGGGAGGTACTAGCTCCAACTCGGTTTTACAGTGAAAACTGCAGGAACTTCAAACCGGCACTAGGAAACAGACTGAGAAAGCAGAGAAAAAGTGTCTCCTGCAACCCGTTCCCTTGGTGCTAGATGAACGAACGTCTCTCCACTTGCTCAGTTCTGAGAGATAAGTGTGTGTGAAAGCCGTCCTTCACCTAGCTTGTTGGGAACACAAAGTTTCTTTTCAGTTGCAAACTCCATTCCATACATATATATGGGGAGGTACTAGCTCCAACTCGGTTTTACAGTGAAAACTGCAGGAACTTCAAACCGGCACTAGGAAACAGACTGAGAAAGCAGAGAAAAAGTGTCTCCTGCAACCCGTTCCCTTGGTGCTAGATGAACGAACGTCTCTCCACTTGCTCAGTTCTGAGAGATAAGTGTGTGTGAAAGCCGTCCTTCACCTAGCTTGTTGGGAACACAAAGTTTCTTTTCAGTTGCAAACTCCATTCCATACATATATATGGGGAGGTACTAGCTCCAACTCGGTTTTACAGTGAAAACTGCAGGAACTTCAAACCGGCACTAGGAAACAGACTGAGAAAGCAGAGAAAAAGTGTCTCCTGCAACCCGTTCCCTTGGTGCTAGATGAACGAACGTCTCTCCACTTGCTCAGTTCTGAGAGATAAGTGTGTGTGAAAGCCGTCCTTCACCTAGCTTGTTGGGAACACAAAGTTTCTTTTCAGTTGCAAACTCCATTCCATACATATATATGGGGAGGTACTAGCTCCAACTCGGTTTTACAGTGAAAACTGCAGGAACTTCAAACCGGCACTAGGAAACAGACTGAGAAAGCAGAGAAAAAGTGTCTCCTGCAACCCGTTCCCTTGGTGCTAGATGAACGAACGTCTCTCCACTTGCTCAGTTCTGAGAGATAAGTGTGTGTGAAAGCCGTCCTTCACCTAGCTTGTTGGGAACACAAAGTTTCTTTTCAGTTGCAAACTCCATTCCATACATATATATGGGGAGGTACTAGCTCCAACTCGGTTTTACAGTGAAAACTGCAGGAACTTCAAACCGGCACTAGGAAACAGACTGAGAAAGCAGAGAAAAAGTGTCTCCTGCAACCCGTTCCCTTGGTGCTAGATGAACGAACGTCTCTCCACTTGCTCAGTTCTGAGAGATAAGTGTGTGTGAAAGCCGTCCTTCACCTAGCTTGTTGGGAACACAAAGTTTCTTTTCAGTTGCAAACTCCATTCCATACATATATATGGGGAGGTACTAGCTCCAACTCGGTTTTACAGTGAAAACTGCAGGAACTTCAAACCGGCACTAGGAAACAGACTGAGAAAGCAGAGAAAAAGTGTCTCCTGCAACCCGTTCCCTTGGTGCTAGATGAACGAACGTCTCTCCACTTGCTCAGTTCTGAGAGATAAGTGTGTGTGAAAGCCGTCCTTCACCTAGCTTGTTGGGAACACAAAGTTTCTTTTCAGTTGCAAACTCCATTCCATACATATATATGGGGAGGTACTAGCTCCAACTCGGTTTTACAGTGAAAACTGCAGGAACTTCAAACCGGCACTAGGAAACAGACTGAGAAAGCAGAGAAAAAGTGTCTCCTGCAACCCGTTCCCTTGGTGCTAGATGAACGAACGTCTCTCCACTTGCTCAGTTCTGAGAGATAAGTGTGTGTGAAAGCCGTCCTTCACCTAGCTTGTTGGGAACACAAAGTTTCTTTTCAGTTGCAAACTCCATTCCATACATATATATGGGGAGGTACTAGCTCCAACTCGGTTTTACAGTGAAAACTGCAGGAACTTCAAACCGGCACTAGGAAACAGACTGAGAAAGCAGAGAAAAAGTGTCTCCTGCAACCCGTTCCCTTGGTGCTAGATGAACGAACGTCTCTCCACTTGCTCAGTTCTGAGAGATAAGTGTGTGTGAAAGCCGTCCTTCACCTAGCTTGTTGGGAACACAAAGTTTCTTTTCAGTTGCAAACTCCATTCCATACATATATATGGGGAGGTACTAGCTCCAACTCGGTTTTACAGTGAAAACTGCAGGAACTTCAAACCGGCACTAGGAAACAGACTGAGAAAGCAGAGAAAAAGTGTCTCCTGCAACCCGTTCCCTTGGTGCTAGATGAACGAACGTCTCTCCACTTGCTCAGTTCTGAGAGATAAGTGTGTGTGAAAGCCGTCCTTCACCTAGCTTGTTGGGAACACAAAGTTTCTTTTCAGTTGCAAACTCCATTCCATACATATATATGGGGAGGTACTAGCTCCAACTCGGTTTTACAGTGAAAACTGCAGGAACTTCAAACCGGCACTAGGAAACAGACTGAGAAAGCAGAGAAAAAGTGTCTCCTGCAACCCGTTCCCTTGGTGCTAGATGAACGAACGTCTCTCCACTTGCTCAGTTCTGAGAGATAAGTGTGTGTGAAAGCCGTCCTTCACCTAGCTTGTTGGGAACACAAAGTTTCTTTTCAGTTGCAAACTCCATTCCATACATATATATGGGGAGGTACTAGCTCCAACTCGGTTTTACAGTGAAAACTGCAGGAACTTCAAACCGGCACTAGGAAACAGACTGAGAAAGCAGAGAAAAAGTGTCTCCTGCAACCCGTTCCCTTGGTGCTAGATGAACGAACGTCTCTCCACTTGCTCAGTTCTGAGAGATAAGTGTGTGTGAAAGCCGTCCTTCACCTAGCTTGTTGGGAACACAAAGTTTCTTTTCAGTTGCAAACTCCATTCCATACATATATATGGGGAGGTACTAGCTCCAACTCGGTTTTACAGTGAAAACTGCAGGAACTTCAAACCGGCACTAGGAAACAGACTGAGAAAGCAGAGAAAAAGTGTCTCCTGCAACCCGTTCCCTTGGTGCTAGATGAACGAACGTCTCTCCACTTGCTCAGTTCTGAGAGATAAGTGTGTGTGAAAGCCGTCCTTCACCTAGCTTGTTGGGAACACAAAGTTTCTTTTCAGTTGCAAACTCCATTCCATACATATATATGGGGAGGTACTAGCTCCAACTCGGTTTTACAGTGAAAACTGCAGGAACTTCAAACCGGCACTAGGAAACAGACTGAGAAAGCAGAGAAAAAGTGTCTCCTGCAACCCGTTCCCTTGGTGCTAGATGAACGAACGTCTCTCCACTTGCTCAGTTCTGAGAGATAAGTGTGTGTGAAAGCCGTCCTTCACCTAGCTTGTTGGGAACACAAAGTTTCTTTTCAGTTGCAAACTCCATTCCATACATATATATGGGGAGGTACTAGCTCCAACTCGGTTTTACAGTGAAAACTGCAGGAACTTCAAACCGGCACTAGGAAACAGACTGAGAAAGCAGAGAAAAAGTGTCTCCTGCAACCCGTTCCCTTGGTGCTAGATGAACGAACGTCTCTCCACTTGCTCAGTTCTGAGAGATAAGTGTGTGTGAAAGCCGTCCTTCACCTAGCTTGTTGGGAACACAAAGTTTCTTTTCAGTTGCAAACTCCATTCCATACATATATATGGGGAGGTACTAGCTCCAACTCGGTTTTACAGTGAAAACTGCAGGAACTTCAAACCGGCACTAGGAAACAGACTGAGAAAGCAGAGAAAAAGTGTCTCCTGCAACCCGTTCCCTTGGTGCTAGATGAACGAACGTCTCTCCACTTGCTCAGTTCTGAGAGATAAGTGTGTGTGAAAGCCGTCCTTCACCTAGCTTGTTGGGAACACAAAGTTTCTTTTCAGTTGCAAACTCCATTCCATACATATATATGGGGAGGTACTAGCTCCAACTCGGTTTTACAGTGAAAACTGCAGGAACTTCAAACCGGCACTAGGAAACAGACTGAGAAAGCAGAGAAAAAGTGTCTCCTGCAACCCGTTCCCTTGGTGCTAGATGAACGAACGTCTCTCCACTTGCTCAGTTCTGAGAGATAAGTGTGTGTGAAAGCCGTCCTTCACCTAGCTTGTTGGGAACACAAAGTTTCTTTTCAGTTGCAAACTCCATTCCATACATATATATGGGGAGGTACTAGCTCCAACTCGGTTTTACAGTGAAAACTGCAGGAACTTCAAACCGGCACTAGGAAACAGACTGAGAAAGCAGAGAAAAAGTGTCTCCTGCAACCCGTTCCCTTGGTGCTAGATGAACGAACGTCTCTCCACTTGCTCAGTTCTGAGAGATAAGTGTGTGTGAAAGCCGTCCTTCACCTAGCTTGTTGGGAACACAAAGTTTCTTTTCAGTTGCAAACTCCATTCCATACATATATATGGGGAGGTACTAGCTCCAACTCGGTTTTACAGTGAAAACTGCAGGAACTTCAAACCGGCACTAGGAAACAGACTGAGAAAGCAGAGAAAAAGTGTCTCCTGCAACCCGTTCCCTTGGTGCTAGATGAACGAACGTCTCTCCACTTGCTCAGTTCTGAGAGATAAGTGTGTGTGAAAGCCGTCCTTCACCTAGCTTGTTGGGAACACAAAGTTTCTTTTCAGTTGCAAACTCCATTCCATACATATATATGGGGAGGTACTAGCTCCAACTCGGTTTTACAGTGAAAACTGCAGGAACTTCAAACCGGCACTAGGAAACAGACTGAGAAAGCAGAGAAAAAGTGTCTCCTGCAACCCGTTCCCTTGGTGCTAGATGAACGAACGTCTCTCCACTTGCTCAGTTCTGAGAGATAAGTGTGTGTGAAAGCCGTCCTTCACCTAGCTTGTTGGGAACACAAAGTTTCTTTTCAGTTGCAAACTCCATTCCATACATATATATGGGGAGGTACTAGCTCCAACTCGGTTTTACAGTGAAAACTGCAGGAACTTCAAACCGGCACTAGGAAACAGACTGAGAAAGCAGAGAAAAAGTGTCTCCTGCAACCCGTTCCCTTGGTGCTAGATGAACGAACGTCTCTCCACTTGCTCAGTTCTGAGAGATAAGTGTGTGTGAAAGCCGTCCTTCACCTAGCTTGTTGGGAACACAAAGTTTCTTTTCAGTTGCAAACTCCATTCCATACATATATATGGGGAGGTACTAGCTCCAACTCGGTTTTACAGTGAAAACTGCAGGAACTTCAAACCGGCACTAGGAAACAGACTGAGAAAGCAGAGAAAAAGTGTCTCCTGCAACCCGTTCCCTTGGTGCTAGATGAACGAACGTCTCTCCACTTGCTCAGTTCTGAGAGATAAGTGTGTGTGAAAGCCGTCCTTCACCTAGCTTGTTGGGAACACAAAGTTTCTTTTCAGTTGCAAACTCCATTCCATACATATATATGGGGAGGTACTAGCTCCAACTCGGTTTTACAGTGAAAACTGCAGGAACTTCAAACCGGCACTAGGAAACAGACTGAGAAAGCAGAGAAAAAGTGTCTCCTGCAACCCGTTCCCTTGGTGCTAGATGAACGAACGTCTCTCCACTTGCTCAGTTCTGAGAGATAAGTGTGTGTGAAAGCCGTCCTTCACCTAGCTTGTTGGGAACACAAAGTTTCTTTTCAGTTGCAAACTCCATTCCATACATATATATGGGGAGGTACTAGCTCCAACTCGGTTTTACAGTGAAAACTGCAGGAACTTCAAACCGGCACTAGGAAACAGACTGAGAAAGCAGAGAAAAAGTGTCTCCTGCAACCCGTTCCCTTGGTGCTAGATGAACGAACGTCTCTCCACTTGCTCAGTTCTGAGAGATAAGTGTGTGTGAAAGCCGTCCTTCACCTAGCTTGTTGGGAACACAAAGTTTCTTTTCAGTTGCAAACTCCATTCCATACATATATATGGGGAGGTACTAGCTCCAACTCGGTTTTACAGTGAAAACTGCAGGAACTTCAAACCGGCACTAGGAAACAGACTGAGAAAGCAGAGAAAAAGTGTCTCCTGCAACCCGTTCCCTTGGTGCTAGATGAACGAACGTCTCTCCACTTGCTCAGTTCTGAGAGATAAGTGTGTGTGAAAGCCGTCCTTCACCTAGCTTGTTGGGAACACAAAGTTTCTTTTCAGTTGCAAACTCCATTCCATACATATATATGGGGAGGTACTAGCTCCAACTCGGTTTTACAGTGAAAACTGCAGGAACTTCAAACCGGCACTAGGAAACAGACTGAGAAAGCAGAGAAAAAGTGTCTCCTGCAACCCGTTCCCTTGGTGCTAGATGAACGAACGTCTCTCCACTTGCTCAGTTCTGAGAGATAAGTGTGTGTGAAAGCCGTCCTTCACCTAGCTTGTTGGGAACACAAAGTTTCTTTTCAGTTGCAAACTCCATTCCATACATATATATGGGGAGGTACTAGCTCCAACTCGGTTTTACAGTGAAAACTGCAGGAACTTCAAACCGGCACTAGGAAACAGACTGAGAAAGCAGAGAAAAAGTGTCTCCTGCAACCCGTTCCCTTGGTGCTAGATGAACGAACGTCTCTCCACTTGCTCAGTTCTGAGAGATAAGTGTGTGTGAAAGCCGTCCTTCACCTAGCTTGTTGGGAACACAAAGTTTCTTTTCAGTTGCAAACTCCATTCCATACATATATATGGGGAGGTACTAGCTCCAACTCGGTTTTACAGTGAAAACTGCAGGAACTTCAAACCGGCACTAGGAAACAGACTGAGAAAGCAGAGAAAAAGTGTCTCCTGCAACCCGTTCCCTTGGTGCTAGATGAACGAACGTCTCTCCACTTGCTCAGTTCTGAGAGATAAGTGTGTGTGAAAGCCGTCCTTCACCTAGCTTGTTGGGAACACAAAGTTTCTTTTCAGTTGCAAACTCCATTCCATACATATATATGGGGAGGTACTAGCTCCAACTCGGTTTTACAGTGAAAACTGCAGGAACTTCAAACCGGCACTAGGAAACAGACTGAGAAAGCAGAGAAAAAGTGTCTCCTGCAACCCGTTCCCTTGGTGCTAGATGAACGAACGTCTCTCCACTTGCTCAGTTCTGAGAGATAAGTGTGTGTGAAAGCCGTCCTTCACCTAGCTTGTTGGGAACACAAAGTTTCTTTTCAGTTGCAAACTCCATTCCATACATATATATGGGGAGGTACTAGCTCCAACTCGGTTTTACAGTGAAAACTGCAGGAACTTCAAACCGGCACTAGGAAACAGACTGAGAAAGCAGAGAAAAAGTGTCTCCTGCAACCCGTTCCCTTGGTGCTAGATGAACGAACGTCTCTCCACTTGCTCAGTTCTGAGAGATAAGTGTGTGTGAAAGCCGTCCTTCACCTAGCTTGTTGGGAACACAAAGTTTCTTTTCAGTTGCAAACTCCATTCCATACATATATATGGGGAGGTACTAGCTCCAACTCGGTTTTACAGTGAAAACTGCAGGAACTTCAAACCGGCACTAGGAAACAGACTGAGAAAGCAGAGAAAAAGTGTCTCCTGCAACCCGTTCCCTTGGTGCTAGATGAACGAACGTCTCTCCACTTGCTCAGTTCTGAGAGATAAGTGTGTGTGAAAGCCGTCCTTCACCTAGCTTGTTGGGAACACAAAGTTTCTTTTCAGTTGCAAACTCCATTCCATACATATATATGGGGAGGTACTAGCTCCAACTCGGTTTTACAGTGAAAACTGCAGGAACTTCAAACCGGCACTAGGAAACAGACTGAGAAAGCAGAGAAAAAGTGTCTCCTGCAACCCGTTCCCTTGGTGCTAGATGAACGAACGTCTCTCCACTTGCTCAGTTCTGAGAGATAAGTGTGTGTGAAAGCCGTCCTTCACCTAGCTTGTTGGGAACACAAAGTTTCTTTTCAGTTGCAAACTCCATTCCATACATATATATGGGGAGGTACTAGCTCCAACTCGGTTTTACAGTGAAAACTGCAGGAACTTCAAACCGGCACTAGGAAACAGACTGAGAAAGCAGAGAAAAAGTGTCTCCTGCAACCCGTTCCCTTGGTGCTAGATGAACGAACGTCTCTCCACTTGCTCAGTTCTGAGAGATAAGTGTGTGTGAAAGCCGTCCTTCACCTAGCTTGTTGGGAACACAAAGTTTCTTTTCAGTTGCAAACTCCATTCCATACATATATATGGGGAGGTACTAGCTCCAACTCGGTTTTACAGTGAAAACTGCAGGAACTTCAAACCGGCACTAGGAAACAGACTGAGAAAGCAGAGAAAAAGTGTCTCCTGCAACCCGTTCCCTTGGTGCTAGATGAACGAACGTCTCTCCACTTGCTCAGTTCTGAGAGATAAGTGTGTGTGAAAGCCGTCCTTCACCTAGCTTGTTGGGAACACAAAGTTTCTTTTCAGTTGCAAACTCCATTCCATACATATATATGGGGAGGTACTAGCTCCAACTCGGTTTTACAGTGAAAACTGCAGGAACTTCAAACCGGCACTAGGAAACAGACTGAGAAAGCAGAGAAAAAGTGTCTCCTGCAACCCGTTCCCTTGGTGCTAGATGAACGAACGTCTCTCCACTTGCTCAGTTCTGAGAGATAAGTGTGTGTGAAAGCCGTCCTTCACCTAGCTTGTTGGGAACACAAAGTTTCTTTTCAGTTGCAAACTCCATTCCATACATATATATGGGGAGGTACTAGCTCCAACTCGGTTTTACAGTGAAAACTGCAGGAACTTCAAACCGGCACTAGGAAACAGACTGAGAAAGCAGAGAAAAAGTGTCTCCTGCAACCCGTTCCCTTGGTGCTAGATGAACGAACGTCTCTCCACTTGCTCAGTTCTGAGAGATAAGTGTGTGTGAAAGCCGTCCTTCACCTAGCTTGTTGGGAACACAAAGTTTCTTTTCAGTTGCAAACTCCATTCCATACATATATATGGGGAGGTACTAGCTCCAACTCGGTTTTACAGTGAAAACTGCAGGAACTTCAAACCGGCACTAGGAAACAGACTGAGAAAGCAGAGAAAAAGTGTCTCCTGCAACCCGTTCCCTTGGTGCTAGATGAACGAACGTCTCTCCACTTGCTCAGTTCTGAGAGATAAGTGTGTGTGAAAGCCGTCCTTCACCTAGCTTGTTGGGAACACAAAGTTTCTTTTCAGTTGCAAACTCCATTCCATACATATATATGGGGAGGTACTAGCTCCAACTCGGTTTTACAGTGAAAACTGCAGGAACTTCAAACCGGCACTAGGAAACAGACTGAGAAAGCAGAGAAAAAGTGTCTCCTGCAACCCGTTCCCTTGGTGCTAGATGAACGAACGTCTCTCCACTTGCTCAGTTCTGAGAGATAAGTGTGTGTGAAAGCCGTCCTTCACCTAGCTTGTTGGGAACACAAAGTTTCTTTTCAGTTGCAAACTCCATTCCATACATATATATGGGGAGGTACTAGCTCCAACTCGGTTTTACAGTGAAAACTGCAGGAACTTCAAACCGGCACTAGGAAACAGACTGAGAAAGCAGAGAAAAAGTGTCTCCTGCAACCCGTTCCCTTGGTGCTAGATGAACGAACGTCTCTCCACTTGCTCAGTTCTGAGAGATAAGTGTGTGTGAAAGCCGTCCTTCACCTAGCTTGTTGGGAACACAAAGTTTCTTTTCAGTTGCAAACTCCATTCCATACATATATATGGGGAGGTACTAGCTCCAACTCGGTTTTACAGTGAAAACTGCAGGAACTTCAAACCGGCACTAGGAAACAGACTGAGAAAGCAGAGAAAAAGTGTCTCCTGCAACCCGTTCCCTTGGTGCTAGATGAACGAACGTCTCTCCACTTGCTCAGTTCTGAGAGATAAGTGTGTGTGAAAGCCGTCCTTCACCTAGCTTGTTGGGAACACAAAGTTTCTTTTCAGTTGCAAACTCCATTCCATACATATATATGGGGAGGTACTAGCTCCAACTCGGTTTTACAGTGAAAACTGCAGGAACTTCAAACCGGCACTAGGAAACAGACTGAGAAAGCAGAGAAAAAGTGTCTCCTGCAACCCGTTCCCTTGGTGCTAGATGAACGAACGTCTCTCCACTTGCTCAGTTCTGAGAGATAAGTGTGTGTGAAAGCCGTCCTTCACCTAGCTTGTTGGGAACACAAAGTTTCTTTTCAGTTGCAAACTCCATTCCATACATATATATGGGGAGGTACTAGCTCCAACTCGGTTTTACAGTGAAAACTGCAGGAACTTCAAACCGGCACTAGGAAACAGACTGAGAAAGCAGAGAAAAAGTGTCTCCTGCAACCCGTTCCCTTGGTGCTAGATGAACGAACGTCTCTCCACTTGCTCAGTTCTGAGAGATAAGTGTGTGTGAAAGCCGTCCTTCACCTAGCTTGTTGGGAACACAAAGTTTCTTTTCAGTTGCAAACTCCATTCCATACATATATATGGGGAGGTACTAGCTCCAACTCGGTTTTACAGTGAAAACTGCAGGAACTTCAAACCGGCACTAGGAAACAGACTGAGAAAGCAGAGAAAAAGTGTCTCCTGCAACCCGTTCCCTTGGTGCTAGATGAACGAACGTCTCTCCACTTGCTCAGTTCTGAGAGATAAGTGTGTGTGAAAGCCGTCCTTCACCTAGCTTGTTGGGAACACAAAGTTTCTTTTCAGTTGCAAACTCCATTCCATACATATATATGGGGAGGTACTAGCTCCAACTCGGTTTTACAGTGAAAACTGCAGGAACTTCAAACCGGCACTAGGAAACAGACTGAGAAAGCAGAGAAAAAGTGTCTCCTGCAACCCGTTCCCTTGGTGCTAGATGAACGAACGTCTCTCCACTTGCTCAGTTCTGAGAGATAAGTGTGTGTGAAAGCCGTCCTTCACCTAGCTTGTTGGGAACACAAAGTTTCTTTTCAGTTGCAAACTCCATTCCATACATATATATGGGGAGGTACTAGCTCCAACTCGGTTTTACAGTGAAAACTGCAGGAACTTCAAACCGGCACTAGGAAACAGACTGAGAAAGCAGAGAAAAAGTGTCTCCTGCAACCCGTTCCCTTGGTGCTAGATGAACGAACGTCTCTCCACTTGCTCAGTTCTGAGAGATAAGTGTGTGTGAAAGCCGTCCTTCACCTAGCTTGTTGGGAACACAAAGTTTCTTTTCAGTTGCAAACTCCATTCCATACATATATATGGGGAGGTACTAGCTCCAACTCGGTTTTACAGTGAAAACTGCAGGAACTTCAAACCGGCACTAGGAAACAGACTGAGAAAGCAGAGAAAAAGTGTCTCCTGCAACCCGTTCCCTTGGTGCTAGATGAACGAACGTCTCTCCACTTGCTCAGTTCTGAGAGATAAGTGTGTGTGAAAGCCGTCCTTCACCTAGCTTGTTGGGAACACAAAGTTTCTTTTCAGTTGCAAACTCCATTCCATACATATATATGGGGAGGTACTAGCTCCAACTCGGTTTTACAGTGAAAACTGCAGGAACTTCAAACCGGCACTAGGAAACAGACTGAGAAAGCAGAGAAAAAGTGTCTCCTGCAACCCGTTCCCTTGGTGCTAGATGAACGAACGTCTCTCCACTTGCTCAGTTCTGAGAGATAAGTGTGTGTGAAAGCCGTCCTTCACCTAGCTTGTTGGGAACACAAAGTTTCTTTTCAGTTGCAAACTCCATTCCATACATATATATGGGGAGGTACTAGCTCCAACTCGGTTTTACAGTGAAAACTGCAGGAACTTCAAACCGGCACTAGGAAACAGACTGAGAAAGCAGAGAAAAAGTGTCTCCTGCAACCCGTTCCCTTGGTGCTAGATGAACGAACGTCTCTCCACTTGCTCAGTTCTGAGAGATAAGTGTGTGTGAAAGCCGTCCTTCACCTAGCTTGTTGGGAACACAAAGTTTCTTTTCAGTTGCAAACTCCATTCCATACATATATATGGGGAGGTACTAGCTCCAACTCGGTTTTACAGTGAAAACTGCAGGAACTTCAAACCGGCACTAGGAAACAGACTGAGAAAGCAGAGAAAAAGTGTCTCCTGCAACCCGTTCCCTTGGTGCTAGATGAACGAACGTCTCTCCACTTGCTCAGTTCTGAGAGATAAGTGTGTGTGAAAGCCGTCCTTCACCTAGCTTGTTGGGAACACAAAGTTTCTTTTCAGTTGCAAACTCCATTCCATACATATATATGGGGAGGTACTAGCTCCAACTCGGTTTTACAGTGAAAACTGCAGGAACTTCAAACCGGCACTAGGAAACAGACTGAGAAAGCAGAGAAAAGTGTCTCCTGCAACCCGTTCCCTTGGTGCTAGATGAACGAACGTCTCTCCACTTGCTCAGTTCTGAGAGATAAGTGTGTGTGAAAGCCGTCCTTCACCTAGCTTGTTGGGAACACAAAGTTTCTTTTCAGTTGCAAACTCCATTCCATACATATATATGGGGAGGTACTAGCTCCAACTCGGTTTTACAGTGAAAACTGCAGGAACTTCAAACCGGCACTAGGAAACAGACTGAGAAAGCAGAGAAAAAGTGTCTCCTGCAACCCGTTCCCTTGGTGCTAGATGAACGAACGTCTCTCCACTTGCTCAGTTCTGAGAGATAAGTGTGTGTGAAAGCCGTCCTTCACCTAGCTTGTTGGGAACACAAAGTTTCTTTTCAGTTGCAAACTCCATTCCATACATATATATGGGGAGGTACTAGCTCCAACTCGGTTTTACAGTGAAAACTGCAGGAACTTCAAACCGGCACTAGGAAACAGACTGAGAAAGCAGAGAAAAAGTGTCTCCTGCAACCCGTTCCCTTGGTGCTAGATGAACGAACGTCTCTCCACTTGCTCAGTTCTGAGAGATAAGTGTGTGTGAAAGCCGTCCTTCACCTAGCTTGTTGGGAACACAAAGTTTCTTTTCAGTTGCAAACTCCATTCCATACATATATATGGGGAGGTACTAAGCTCCAACTCGGTTTTACAGTGAAAACTGCAGGAACTTCAAACCGGCACTAGGAAACAGACTGAGAAAGCAGAGAAAAAGTGTCTCCTGCAACCCGTTCCCTTGGTGCTAGATGAACGAACGTCTCTCCACTTGCTCAGTTCTGAGAGATAAGTGTGTGTGAAAGCCGTCCTTCACCTAGCTTGTTGGGAACACAAAGTTTCTTTTCAGTTGCAAACTCCATTCCATACATATATATGGGGAGGTACTAGCTCCAACTCGGTTTTACAGTGAAAACTGCAGGAACTTCAAACCGGCACTAGGAAACAGACTGAGAAAGCAGAGAAAAAGTGTCTCCTGCAACCCGTTCCCTTGGTGCTAGATGAACGAACGTCTCTCCACTTGCTCAGTTCTGAGAGATAAGTGTGTGTGAAAGCCGTCCTTCACCTAGCTTGTTGGGAACACAAAGTTTCTTTTCAGTTGCAAACTCCATTCCATACATATATATGGGGAGGTACTAGCTCCAACTCGGTTTTACAGTGAAAACTGCAGGAACTTCAAACCGGCACTAGGAAACAGACTGAGAAAGCAGAGAAAAAGTGTCTCCTGCAACCCGTTCCCTTGGTGCTAGATGAACGAACGTCTCTCCACTTGCTCAGTTCTGAGAGATAAGTGTGTGTGAAAGCCGTCCTTCACCTAGCTTGTTGGGAACACAAAGTTTCTTTTCAGTTGCAAACTCCATTCCATACATATATATGGGGAGGTACTAGCTCCAACTCGGTTTTACAGTGAAAACTGCAGGAACTTCAAACCGGCACTAGGAAACAGACTGAGAAAGCAGAGAAAAAGTGTCTCCTGCAACCCGTTCCCTTGGTGCTAGATGAACGAACGTCTCTCCACTTGCTCAGTTCTGAGAGATAAGTGTGTGTGAAAGCCGTCCTTCACCTAGCTTGTTGGGAACACAAAGTTTCTTTTCAGTTGCAAACTCCATTCCATACATATATATGGGGAGGTACTAGCTCCAACTCGGTTTTACAGTGAAAACTGCAGGAACTTCAAACCGGCACTAGGAAACAGACTGAGAAAGCAGAGAAAAAGTGTCTCCTGCAACCCGTTCCCTTGGTGCTAGATGAACGAACGTCTCTCCACTTGCTCAGTTCTGAGAGATAAGTGTGTGTGAAAGCCGTCCTTCACCTAGCTTGTTGGGAACACAAAGTTTCTTTTCAGTTGCAAACTCCATTCCATACATATATATGGGGAGGTACTAGCTCCAACTCGGTTTTACAGTGAAAACTGCAGGAACTTCAAACCGGCACTAGGAAACAGACTGAGAAAGCAGAGAAAAGTGTCTCCTGCAACCCGTTCCCTTGGTGCTAGATGAACGAACGTCTCTCCACTTGCTCAGTTCTGAGAGATAAGTGTGTGTGAAAGCCGTCCTTCACCTAGCTTGTTGGGAACACAAAGTTTCTTTTCAGTTGCAAACTCCATTCCATACATATATATGGGGAGGTACTAGCTCCAACTCGGTTTTACAGTGAAAACTGCAGGAACTTCAAACCGGCACTAGGAAACAGACTGAGAAAGCAGAGAAAAAGTGTCTCCTGCAACCCGTTCCCTTGGTGCTAGATGAACGAACGTCTCTCCACTTGCTCAGTTCTGAGAGATAAGTGTGTGTGAAAGCCGTCCTTCACCTAGCTTGTTGGGAACACAAAGTTTCTTTTCAGTTGCAAACTCCATTCCATACATATATATGGGGAGGTACTAGCTCCAACTCGGTTTTACAGTGAAAACTGCAGGAACTTCAAACCGGCACTAGGAAACAGACTGAGAAAGCAGAGAAAAGTGTCTCCTGCAACCCGTTCCCTTGGTGCTAGATGAACGAACGTCTCTCCACTTGCTCAGTTCTGAGAGATAAGTGTGTGTGAAAGCCGTCCTTCACCTAGCTTGTTGGGAACACAAAGTTTCTTTTCAGTTGCAAACCCCATTCCATACATATATATGGGGAGGTACTAGCTCCAACTCGGTTTTACAGTGAAAACTGCAGGAACTTCAAACCGGCACTAGGAAACAGACTGAGAAAGCAGAGAAAAGTGTCTCCTGCAACCCGTTCCCTTGGTGCTAGATGAACGAACGTCTCTCCACTTGCTCAGTTCTGAGAGATAAGTGTGTGTGAAAGCCGTCCTTCAATTAGCTTTTTGGGAACACAAAGTTTCTTTTCAGTAGCAAACTCCAATCCATGCATATATATGGGAAGGTACTAGTTCCAGCTCGGTATTACAGTGAAAACTGCAGGAACTTCAACCCGGCACTAGGAAACAGACTGAGAAAGCAGAGAAAAAGTGTCCCCTGCAACCCGTTCCCTTGGTGCTAGATTAACGAACGTCTCTCCACTTGCTCAGTTCTGAGAAATAAGTGTGTGTGAAAGCCATCCTTCACATAGCTGGTTGGGAACACAAAGTTTCTTTTCAGTTGCAAACTCCATTCCATACATATATATGGGGAGGTACTAGCTCCAATTCGGTTTTACAGTGAAAAGTGCAGGAACTTCCAACCGGCACTAGGAAACAGACTGAGAAAGCAGAGAAAAAGTGTCCCCTGCAACCCGTTCCCTTGGTGCTAGATGAACGAACATCTCTCCACTTGCTCAGTTCTGAGAGTTAAGTGTGTGTGAAATCCTTCCTTC
>NW_022587930.1:0-32946 GCF_009834535.1 Camelus ferus | reverse complement strand
TTCCCAACAGCTAGGTGAAGGACGGCTTTCACCACACTTATCTCTCAGACTCAGCATGTGGAGAGTCGTCGTTCATCTAGTACAAATTGAATGGGTGCAGGGGAAGTTTACCCATATTCTCAGGTGTTTCCTAGTGCCGGTTTGAAGTTCCTGCAGTTTTCACTATAAAAGCGAGTTGGAGCTAGTACCTACCCATATATATGTATGGAGTGGAGTTTGCAACTGAAAAGAATCTTTGTGTTCCAACAAGCTAGTTAAAGGGCTGCTTTCATACACAATTATCTCTCAGAAATTAGCATGTGGAGAGATGTAGGTTCCTCTAGCACAAAATGGGAACGGTTTGCAAGAGAACCTTTTACTCTGGTTGTTCCCATGCTTTTCCAAGTGTCTGTTTGAAGTTCCTGAAAGTTTTCACATAAACCGTGTTGGAGCTTGTACCACCCCATATATATGTATGGAGTGGGGTTTGCAACTGAAAAGAAACTTTGAGTTCAGAACAAGAGGTGAAGTTCGGCTTTCACACATAATTATCTTTCAGAACTGACCATGTGGAGATACGTTCGTTCATCTAGCACAAAAAAACGGGTTGCAGGAAAACTTTACTCTGATTTATCAGTGTGTTTCCTAGTGCCGGTTTGAGGTTAATGTGTTTTCACTGTAAAACCGTGTGTTGGAGCTGGTACCTCCCCATACATATGTAAGGAGTGGAGATTGCAACGGAAAAGAAACTTTGTGTTCACAAGAAGCTAGGTGAAGGACGGCTTTCACACATACTTATCACTCAGAACTGAGCATGTGGAGAGTCGTTCGTTCATCTAGCATAAAGGGAATGGGTTGCAGGAGAAATTTTTACTGTGGTTTCACAGTGTGTTCTTAGTGCCAGTTTGAAGTTCCTACAGTTTTCACTGTAAAACCGAGTTGGAGCTAGTATCTCCCATATATGTATGGACTAGAGTTTGCAACT
Organism: Camelus ferus; assembly: GCF_009834535.1. Taxonomy (NCBI): domain Eukaryota; kingdom Metazoa; phylum Chordata; class Mammalia; order Artiodactyla; family Camelidae; genus Camelus; species Camelus ferus. The sequence goes on along the minus strand of NW_022587930.1, from coordinate 31,982 downwards.
GAATAGAAACTTTGTGTTCCCAACAAGCTAGGTGAAGGACGGCTTTCACACACACTGATCTATGAGAACAGAGCATGTGTAGAGACGTTCGTTCATCTAGCACAAAGTGACCGGTGCAGGGTGACACTTTTTACTCTGGTTTCTCAGTGTGTTTCCTAGAGCCGGTTTGAACTTCCTGCAGTTTCACTGTAAAACCGGGTTGGAGCTGGTAACTCCCCATATATGTGTAAGGATTGGAGTTTGCAACTGAAAAAAAACTTTCTTTTCCAACAAGCTAGGTGAAGACGGCATTCACACACAATTATCAATAGAACTGAGCATGTGTTCAGTCGTTCGTTCATCTAGCACAAAGGGAATTGGTTGCAGGAAAAATTTTTACTGTGGTTTCTCAGTGTGTTTCCTAGAGCTGGTTTAAGTTCGTGCAGTTTTCACTGTAAAACCGAGTTGGAGGTATTACCTCCCCATATATGTATGGAGTGGCGTATGCAACTGAAAAGAAACTTGTTTTCCCAATAAGCTAAGTGAAGTAGGGCTTTCATACACATTATCTCTCAGAACTGAGCATCTGGAGTGTCCTTCGTTCAGTAGCACAAAGGGAATGGGTTGCAGGAGAAATTTTTACTGTGGTTTCTCAGTGTGTTCCTATTGCCGGTTTGAAATTCCTGCAGATTTCACTGTAAACCGAGTTGGAGCTAGTACCTCCCCAATATATATACGGAGTGAAGTTTGCAACTTAAAAGAAACTTTGTTTCCCAAACAAGATATTTGAAGTTCGGCTTTCACACACACTTATCCCTCAGATCTGAGCATGTGGAGAGACTTTCGCTCATCTAGCACAAAGGGAACGGGTTGCAGGAGAAACTTTTACTCTGGTTTCTCAGACTGTTTCCTACTGCCGGTTTGAAGTTCCTGCAGTTTTCACTGTAAAAACTGATTTGGAGCTAGTACCTCCCCATATATATGTATGGAGTGGAGTTTGCAAGTGAAAAGTGAAACTTTGTGTCCCCAGCAGCTAGGTGAAGACGGCTTTCACACACACTTATCTCTCAGAACTGAGCCAGTGGAGAGGCGTTCGTTCAGCTAGCACAAAGGGGAACGGTTTTGCAGTGAGAAACTTTTACTCTGGTTTCTACATCTGTTTCCTAGTGCCGGTTGGATGTTCCTGCTGTTTTCACTGTAAAACCGAGTTGGAGCTAGTACATCCCCATATATATGTATGGATTGGAGATTGCAAGTGAAAAGAAACTTTGTGTTCCAAAGAAGCTAGATGAAGGACGGCTTTCACAGACACTTATCTCTCAGAACTGAGCATGTGGAGAGACGTTCGTTCATCTAGCACAAAGGGAACGGGTTGCAGGAGAAACATTTACTCTGGTTTCTCAGTCTGTTTCCTAGTGCCGGTTTGCAGTTCCTGCAGTTTTCACTGTAAAACCGAGTTGGAGCTAGTACCTCCCCATATATATGTATGGAGTGGAGTTTGCAACTGAAAAGAAACTTTGTGTTCCCAACAAGCTAGGTGAAGCACCTCTTTCACACACACTTATCTCTCAGAACTGAGCATGTGGAGAGACGTTCGTTCATCTAGCACAAAGGGAACGGGTTGCAGGAGAAACTTTTACTCTGGTTTCTCAGTCTGTTTCCTAGTGCCGGTTTGAAGTTCCTGCAGTTTTCACTGTAAAACCGAGTTGGAGCTAGTACCTCCCCATATATATGTATGGAGTGGAGTTTGCAACTGAAAAGAAACTTTGTGTTCCCAACAAGCTAGGTGAAGGACGGCTTCACACACACTTATCTCTCAGAACTGAGCATGTGGAGAGACGTTCGTTCATCTAGCACAAAGGGAACGGGTTGCAGGAGAAACTTTTACTCTGGTTTCTCAGTCTGTTTCCTAGTGCCGGTTTGAAGTTCCTGCAGTTTTCACTGTAAAACCGAGTTGGAGCTAGTACCTCCCCATTATATATGTATGGAGTGGAGTTTGCAACTGAAATGAAACTTTGTGTTCCCAACAAGCTAGGTGAAGGACGGCTTTCACACACACTTATCTCTCAGAACTGAGCATGTGGAGAGACGTTCGTTCATCTAGCACAAAGGGAACGGGTTGCAGGAGAAACTTTTACTCTGGTTTCTCAGTCTGTTTCCTAGTGCCGGTTTGAAGTTCCTGCAGTTTTCACTGTAAAACCGAGTTGGAGCTAGTACCTCCCCATATATATGTATGGAGTGGAGTTTGCAACTGAAAAGAAACTTTGTGTTCCCAACAAGCTAGGTGAAGGACGGCTTTCACACACACTTATCTCTCAGAACTGAGCATGTGGAGAGACGTTCGTTCATCTAGCACAAAGGGAACGGGTTGCAGGAGAAACTTTTACTCTGGTTTCTCAGTCTGTTTCCTAGTGCCGGTTTGAAGTTCCTGCAGTTTTCACTGTAAAACCGAGTTGGAGCTAGTACCTCCCCATATATATGTATGGAGTGGAGTTTGCAACTGAAAAGAAACTTTGTGTTCCCAACAAGCTAGGTGAAGGACGGCTTTCACACACACTTATCTCTCAGAACTGAGCATGTGGAGAGACGTTCGTTCATCTAGCACAAAGGGAACGGGTTGCAGGAGAAACTTTTACTCTGGTTTCTCAGTCTGTTTCCTAGTGCCGGTTTGAAGTTCCTGCAGTTTTCACTGTAAAACCGAGTTGGAGCTAGTACCTCCCCATATATATGTATGGAGTGGAGTTTGCAACTGAAAAGAAACTTTGTGTTCCCAACAAGCTAGGTGAAGGACGGCTTTCACACACACTTATCTCTCAGAACTGAGCATGTGGAGAGACGTTCGTTCATCTAGCACAAAGGGAACGGGTTGCAGGAGAAACTTTTACTCTGGTTTCTCAGTCTGTTTCCTAGTGCCTGTTTGAAGTTCCTGCAGTTTTCACTGTAAAACCGAGTTGGAGCTAGTACCTCCCCATATATATGTATGGAGTGGAGTTTGCAACTGAAAAGAAACTTTGTGTTCCCAACAAGCTAGGTGAAGGACGGCTTTCACACACACTTATCTCTCAGAACTGAGCATGTGGAGAGACGTTCGTTCATCTAGCACAAAGGGAACGGGTTGCAGGAGAAACTTTTACTCTGGTTTCTCAGTCTGTTTCCTAGTGCCGGTTTGAAGTTCCTGCAGTTTTCACTGTAAAACCGAGTTGGAGCTAGTACCTCCCCATATATATGTATGGAGTGGAGTTTGCAACTGAAAAGAAACTTTGTGTTCCCAACAAGCTAGGTGAAGGACGGCTTTCACACACACTTATCTCTCAGAACTGAGCATGTGGAGAGACGTTCGTTCATCTAGCACAAAGGGAACGGGTTGCAGGAGAAACTTTTACTCTGGTTTCTCAGTCTGTTTCCTAGTGCCGGTTTGAAGTTCCTGCAGTTTTCACTGTAAAACCGAGTTGGAGCTAGTACCTTCCCATATATATGTATGGAGCTGAGTTTGCATCTGAAAAGAAACTTTGTGTTCCCAACAAGCTAGGTGAAGGACGGCTTTCACACACACTTATCTCTCAGAACTGAGCATGTGGAGAGACGTTCGTTCATCTAGCACAAAGGGAACGGGTTGCAGGAGAAACTTTTACTCTGGTTTCTCAGTCTGTTTCCTAGTGCCGGTTTGAAGTTCCTGCAGTTTTCACTGTAAAACCGAGTTGGAGCTTGTACCTCCCATATATATGTATGGAGCTGGAGTTTGCAATCTGAAAAGAACTTTGTGTTCCCAACAAGCTAGGTGAAGGACGGCTTTCACACACATTATCTCTCAGAACTGAGCATGTGGAGAGACGTTCGCTTCATCTAGCACAAAGGGAACGGTTTGCAGGAGAAACTTTTACTCTGGTTTCTCAGTCTGTTTCCTAGTGCCGGTTTGAAGTTCCTGCAGTTTTCACTGTAAAACCGAGTTGGAGCTAGTACCTCCCCATATATATGTATGGAATGGAGTTTGCAACTGAAAAGAAACTTTGTGTTCCCAACAAGCTAGGTGAAGGACGGCTTTCACACACACTTATCTCTCAGAACTGAGCATGTGGAGAGACGTTCGTTCATCTAGCACAAAGGGAACGGGTTGCAGGAGAAACTTTTACTCTGGTTTCTCAGTCTGTTTCCTAGTGCCGGTTTGAAGTTCCTGCAGTTTTCACTGTAAAACCGAGTTGGAGCTAGTACCTCCCCATATATATGTATGGAGTGGAGTTTGCAAGTGAAAAGAAACTTTGTGTTCCCAACAAGCTAGGTGAAGGACGGCTTTCACACACACTTATCTCTCAGAACTGAGCATGTGGAGAGAGCGTTCGTTCATCTAGCACAAAGGGATCGGGTTGCAGGAGAAACTTTTACTCGGTTTTCTCAGTCTGTTTCCTAGTGCCGGTTTGAAGTTCCTGCAGTTTTCACTGTAAAACCGAGTTGCAGCTAGTACCTCCCCATATATATGTATGGAGTGGAGTTTCCAACTGAAAGGAAACTTTGTGTTCCCAACAAGCTAGGTGAAGGACGGCTTTCACACACACTTATCTCTCAGAACTGAGCATGTGGAGAGGCGTTCGTTCATCTAGCACAAAGGGAACGGGTTGCAGGAGAAACTTTTACTCGGTTTTCTCAGTCTGTTTCCTAGTGCCGGTTTGAAGTTCCTGCAGTTTTCACTGTAAAACCGAGTTGGAGATAGTACCGCCCCATATATATGTATGGAGTGGACTTTGCAATTGAAAAGAAACTTTGTGTTCCCAACAAGCTAGGTGAAGGACGGCTTTCACACACACTTATCTCTCAGAACTGATCATGTGGAGAGACGTTCGTTCATCTAGCCCAAAGGGAATGGGTTGCAGGAGAAACTTTTACTCTGGTTTCTCAGTCTGTTTCCTAGTGCCGGTTTGAAGTTCCTGCAGTTTTCAGTGTAAAACCGAGTTGGAGCTAGTACCTCCCCTTATATATGTATGGAGTGGAGTTTGCAACTGAAATGAAAATTTGTGTTCCCAACAAGCTAGGTGAATGACGGCTTTCACACACACATATCTCTCAGAACTGAGCATGTGGAGAGTCGTTCGTTCATCTAGCACAAAGTGAACGGGTTGCAGGAGAAATTTAACTCTGATTTCTCAGTGTGTTTCCTAGCGCCGGTTTGAAGTTCCTGGAGATTTCACTGTAAAATCGTGTTGGAGCTGGTAACTCCCCATATATATGTAAGGATTGGAGTTTGCAACTTAAAAGAAACTTTCTTTTCCCAACAAGCATGGTGAAGGACGGCTTTCACACACAATTATCTATCAGAACTGAGCATGTGGTGAGTCGTTCGTTCATCTAGCACAAAGGGAATGGGTTCCAGGAGAAATTTTTACTGTGGTTTCTCAGTGTGTTTCCTAGTGCCGGTTTGAATTTCCTGCAGTTTTCACTGTAAAACCGAGTTGGAGGTATTACCTCCCCATATATATGTATGGAGTGGATTTTGCAACTGAAAAAAACTTTGTGTTTCCAACAATCTAGGTTAAGGACGGCTTTCAAAGAAACTTTCTATCAGAACTGAGCATGTGGAGAGACGTTCGTTCATCTAGCACAAAGGGAACATTTTGCAGGAGAAACTATTACTCTGGTTTCTCAGTGTGTTTCCTAGTGCCGGTTTGATGTTCCTGCTGTTTTCAAGGTAAAACAGATATGGAGCTTGTACGTCCCCATATATATGTATGGAGTGGCGTATGCAACTGAAAAGATACTTTGTGTTCCCAATAAGCTAAGTGAAGTAGAGCTTTCACACACAATTATCTCTCAGAACTGAGCATGTGTAGTGTCTTTGTTCATCTAGCACAAAGGGAACGTGTAGCAGGAGAAAGTTTTACTCTGGTTCCTCAGTGTGTTTCCTAGTGCCGGTTTGAAATTCCTGCAGATTTCACTGTAAAACCGAGTTGGAGCTAGTACCTCCCCATATATATGTACGGAGTGGAGTTTGCAACTGAAAAGATACTTTGTTTTCCAAACAAGATATTTGAAGTTCTTCTTTCACACACACTTATCACTCAGAACTGATCATGTGGAGAGACGTTCGTTCATCTAGCACAAACGGAAAGGGTTGCAGGAGAAACTTTTACTCTGGTTTCTCAGTGTGTTTCCTATTGCCGGTTTGAAGTTCCTGCAGTTTTCACTGTGATACCGTGTTGGATCTGGTACCTCCCCATATATATGTAAGGATTGGAGTTTGCAACAAAAAATAAACTTTGTGTTCCAAACAAGCAAGTTGAAAGACGGCTGTAACACACAATTTTCTCTCAGAACTGAGCATGTGGAGGGTCGTTCGTTCATCTAGCACAAAGGGAACTGTTTGCAGGAGTTATTTTTACTATGATTTCTCAGTGTTTTTCCAAGTGCCGGTATGATCTTCCTGCAGTTATCATTGTAAAAACGAGTTGGAGCTAGATCCTCCCCATATATATGTTTGAAGTGGAGTTTGCAACTGAAAAGAAACTTTGTGTTCCCAACAAGCTAGTTGAAGGTCGGCTTTCAAACACACTTATCTATCAGAACTGACCATGTGGAGAGACGATCGTTCATCTAGCACAAAGGGAATGGGTTGCTGGAGAAACTTTTACTCTGGTATCTCACTGTGTTTCCTAGTTCCGGTTTGAAGTTCCTGCAGTTTTCACTGTAAAACCGAGTTGGAGGTATTACCTCCCCATATATATGTATGGAGTGGGGTTTGCAACTGAAAAAAACTTTGTGTTTCCAACAATCTAGGTTAAGGACGGCTTTAAAAGAAACTTTCTATCAGAACTGAGCATGTGGAGAGACGTTCGTTCATCCAGCACAAAGGGAACGGGTTGCAGGAGAAACTTTTACTCTGGCTTTCTCAGTGTGTTTCCTAGTGCCGGTTTGATGTTCCTGCTGTTTTCAACTTAAAACCGAGTTGGAGATATTACCTCCCCTTATATATGTATGGAGTGGCGTATGCAACTGAAAAGATACTTTGTGTACCCAGTAAGCTAAGTGAAGTATAGCTTTCACACACAATTATCTTTCAGAACTGAGCATGTGGAGTGTCCTTCGTTCATCTAGCACAAAGGGAACGGGTAGCAGGAGAAAGTTTTACTCTGTTTTCTCATTGTGTTTCCTAGTGCCGGTTTGAAATTCCTGCAGATTTCACTGTAAAACCGTTTTGGAGCTACTACCTCCCCATATATATGTATGGAGTGGAGTTTGCAACTGAAAAGAAACTTCGTGTTCCCAACAAGCTAGGTGAAAGACGGCTTTCACACCCACTTATGTCTCCGAAATTACCATGTGGAGAGACGTTCGTTCATCTAGCACAAAGGGAATGGGGTGCAGGGGAAACTTTTACTCTGGTATCTCACTGTGTTTCCTAGTGCCGGTTTGAAGTTCCTGCAGTTTTCACTGTAAAACCGAGGTGGAGTTTGTACCTCCCATATACATGTATGGAATGGTGTTAACAAATGAAAAGAAACTTTGTGTTCCCAAAAAGCTAGGTGAAGGACGGCTTTCACACACAATATCTCTCATAACTGAGCATGTGGAGAGATGTTCGTTCATCTAGCACAAAAGAACGGGTTGCAGGAGAAACTTTACTTGGTTTCTCAGTGTGTTTCCTAGTGCCGGTTTGAAGTTCATGCACTTTTCACTGTAAAACCGTGTTGGAGCTGTTACCTCCCCATATATATGTAAGGAGTGGAGTTTAACTGAAAAGAAACTTTGTGTTCCCAACAAGCTAGGTGAAGGACGGCTTTCAAACACACATATCTCTCAGAACTGAGCATGTGGAAGTCGTTCGTTCATCTAGCACAAAGGGAACGGGTTGCAGGAGAAACTTTAACTCTGATTTCTCAGTGTGTTTCCTAGCGCCGGTTTGAAGTTCCTGCAGTTTTCACTATAAAACCGAGTTGGAGCTAGTACCTCCCCATATATATCTATGGAGTGGAGTTTGCAACTGTAAAGAAACTTTGTGTTCCCAACAAGATAGGTGCATTTTGGATTTTTCACACAATTATCCCTCAGAAGTGAGCATGTGGATAGAAGTTCGATCATCTAGCACAAAGGGAACGGTGTTGAAGGTTTTATGTTTACTCTGGTTTCTCACTGTTTTTCCAAATGCCGGTTTGATCTTCCTGCAGTTATCATTGTAAAACAGAGTTGGAGCTATTACCTCCCCATATATATATTTAAATGGAGTTTGCTCCTGAAAGGAAACTTTGTGTTCCCAATAAGCTATGTGAATGACGGCTTTCACACACAATTATCTCTCAGAACTGAGCATGTGGAGAGACGTTGGTTCATCTAGCACAAAGGGAACGGTTTGCAAGGGAAAATTTTACTCTGGTTTCCCAGTGCTTTTCCAAGTGCCTGTTTGAAGTTTCTGCAGTTTTCACTATAAAACGGAGTTGGAGCTAGTACCACCCCATATATATGTATGAGTGGGGTTTGCAACTGAAAAGAAACTTTGAGTTCAGAACAAGCTAGTTGAAGATCGGCTTTCACACACAATTACATTTCAGAACTGAGCATGTGGAGAGACGTTCGTTCATCTAGCACAAAGGGAACGGGTTGCAGGAGAAAATTTTACTCTGGCTTTCTCAGTGTGTTTCCTAGTGCCGGTTTGATGTTCCTGCTGTTTTCAAGGTAAAACAGTGTAGGAGCTTGTATCTCCCCATATATATGTATGGAGTGGCATATGCAACTGAAAAGAAACTTTGTGTTCCCTATAAGCTAAGTGAAGTAGAGCTTTCACACACAATTATCTCTCATAAATGAGCATGTGGAGTGTCCTTCGTTCATCAGCACAAAGGGAACGGGTAGCAGGGGAAAGTTTTACTCTGGTTTTCAGTGTGTTTCCTAGTGCAGGTTTGAAGTTCCTGCAGATTTCACTATAAAACCGAGTTGGAGCTAGTACCTCCCCATATATATGTACAGAGTGGAGTTTGCAAGTGAAAAAAACTTTGTGTTTCCAACAATCTAGATGAAGGATGGCTTTCACACACACAGATCTGTGAGAACTGAGCATGTGGAGAGTCGTTCGTTCATCTAGCACAAAGTGAACGGGTTGCAGGAGACACTTTTACTCTGGTTTCTCAGGGAGTTACGTAGAGCCGGATTGAACTTCCTCCAGTTATCACTGTAAAACTGTGTTGGAGCTGATAACTCCCCATATATATTTAAGTTTTGGAGTTTACAACTGAAAAGAAACTTTGTGTCCCAACAAGCTAGGTGAAGGACGGCTTTCACACACTGATATATCTCAGAACTGAGCATGTGGAGAGTCGTTCGTTCATCTAGTACAAAGGGAATGGGTTGCAACGGAAGTTTTTACTCTGGATTCTTAGTGTGTTTCCTAATGCCGGTTTGAAGTTCCTGCAGTTTTCACTATAAAACCGATTTGGAGCTAGTACCTCCCCATATATATGTATGGATTGGGGTTTGCAACTGAAAAGAAACTTTGAGTTCAGAACAAGCTAGGTGAAGGTCGGCTTTCACACACAATTATCTTTCAGAACTGAGCATGTGGAGATACGTTCGTTCATCTAGCACAAAAGAAAGGGTTGCAGGATAAACTTTACTCTAATTTCTCAGTGTGTTTCCTAGAGCCGGTTTGAACTTCCTGCAGTTTTCACTGTAAAACCGTGTTGGAGCTGGTAACTCCCCATATATATATGTAAGGGTTGGAGTTTGCAACTGAAAAGAAACTTTTTTTTCCCAACAAGCTAGGTGAAGGACGGCTTTCACACACAATTATCTATCAGAGCTGAGCATGTGGTCAGTCGTTCGTTCATCTAGCACAAAGGGAATGGGTTGCAGGAGAAATTTTTACTGTGGTTTCTCAGTGTGTTTCCTAGTGTTGGTTTGAAATTCGTGCAGTTTTCACTGTAAAACCGAGTTGGAGGTATTACCTCCCCATATATATGTATGGATTGGCGTATGCAACTTAAAAGAAACTTTGTGTTCCCAATAAGCTAAGTGAAGTAGAGCATTCACACACAATTATCTCTCAGAACTGAGCATGTGGAGTGTCCTTCGTTCATCTAGCACACAGGGAACGGGTAGCAGGAGAAAGATTTACTCTGGTTTCTCAGTGTGTTTCCTAGTGCCGGTTTGAAATTCCTGCAGATTTCACTGTAAAACCGAGTTGGAGCTAGTACCTCCCCATATATATATACGGAGTGGAGTTTGCAACTGAAAAGAAACTTTGTTTTCCAAACAAGATATTTGAAGTTCGGCTTTCACACACACTTATCCATCAGAACTGAGCATGTGGAGAGACGTCCGTGCATCTAGCACAAACGGAAAGGGTTGCAGGATAAACTTTTACTCTGGTTTCTCAGTGTGTTTCCTATTGCCGGTTTGAAGTTCCTGCAGTTTTCACTGTGATACCGTGTTGGATCTGGTACCTCCCCATATATATGTAAGGATTGAAGTTTGCAACAAAAAATAAACTTTGTGTTCCAAACAAGCTAGGTGAAAGACGTATGTAACACACACTTTTCTCTCAGAACTGAGCATGTGGAGGGTCGTTCGTTCATCTAGCACAAAGGGAACGGTTTGCAGGTGTTATTTTACTCTGATTTCTCAGTGTTTTTCCAAGTGCCGGTATGATCTTCCTGCAGTTATCACTGTAAAACCGAGTTGGAGCTAGATCCTCCATATATATGTTTGAAGTGGAGTTTGCAACTGAAAAGAAACTTTGTGTTCCCAACAAGCTAGGTGAAGGACGGCTTTCACACACACTTATCATTCAGAACGGACCATGTGGAGATACGTTCGTTCAACTAGCACAAAGGGAATGGGTTGCAGGAGAAACTTTTACTGTGGTATCTCACTGTGTTTCCTAGTGCCGGTTTGACGTTCCTGCAGTTTTCACTGTAAAACCGAGGTGGAGCTTTGTACCTCCCCATATACATGTATGGAGTGGTGTTAACAAATGAAAAGAAACTATTTGTTCCCAAAAGCTAGGTGAAGGACAGCTTTCACACAAAATTATCTCTCAGAACTCAGCATGTGGAGAGATGTTCTTTCATCTAGCACAAAAGAACGGGTTGCAGGAGAAACTTTACTCTGATTTCTCAGTGTGTTTCCTAGAGCCAGTTTGAAGTTCCTGCACTTTTCACTGTAAAACCGTGTTGGAGCTGGTACCTCCCCATATATATGTAAGGAGTGGAGTTTCAACTGAAAAGAAACTTTGTGTTCCCAACAAGCTAGGTGAAGTTCGGCTTTCACACACACTTATAATTCAGAACTGAGCATGTGGAAAGTCGTTCGTTCATCTAGCACAAATGGAATGGGTTGCAGGAGAAATTTTACTGTGGTTTCTCAGTGTGTTTCTTAGTGCCGGTTTGAAGTTCCTGCAGTTTTCACTGTAAAACCAAGTTGGAGCTATTACCTCCCCATATATATGTATGGAGTGGAGTTTGCAACTGAAAAAAATTTGTGTTTCCAACAATCTAGGTGAAAGATTGATTTCAAACCAACTTTTCTATCAGAAATGTTTATGTGGAGAGACATTCGTTCATCTAGCACAAAGGGAACGGGTTGCAGGAGAAACTTTTACTCTGGTTTCTCAGTGTGTTTCCTAGAGCCGTTTTGAACTTCCTGCAGGTTTCACTGTAAAACCGAGTTGGAGCAAGTATCTCCCATATATATGTATGGACTGGAGTTTGCAACTGAAAAGAAACTTTGTGTTCCCTATAAGCTATGTGAATTAGAGCTTTCACACACAACTATCTCTCAGAACTGAGCATGTGGAGAGACGTTCGTTCATCTAGCACAAAGGGGAACGGTTTGCAGGAGTTATTTTTACTCTGATTTCTCAGTGTTTTTCCAAGTGCCTGTATGATCTTCCTGCAGTTGTCACTGTAAAACCGAGTTGGAGCTAGATCCTCCATATGTATGTTTGAAGTGGAGTTTGCAACTGAAAAGAAACTTTGTGTTCCCAACAAGCTAGGTGAAGGACGGCTTTCACACCCAGTTATGTCTCCGAACTGACCATGTGGAGAGACGTTCGTTCATCTAGCACAAAGGGAATGGGTTGCAGGGGAAACTTTTACTCTGGTATCTCACTGTGTTTCCTAGTGCCGGTTTGAAGTTCCTGCAGTTTTCACTGTAAAACCGAGGTGGAGCTTGTACCTCCCCATATACATGTATGGAGTGGTGTTAACAAATGAAAAGAAACTTTGTGTTCCCAAAAAGCTAGGTGAAGGACGGCTTTCACACACAATTATCTCTCATAACTGAGCATTTGGAGAGATGTTCGTTCATCTAGCACAAAAGAACGGGTTGCAGGAGAAAATTTACTCTGGTTTCTCAGTGTGTTTCCTAGTGCCGGTTTGAAGTTCATGCCCTTTTCACTGTAAAATCGTGTTGGAGCTGTTACCTCCCCATATATATGTAAGGAGTGGAGTTTCAACTGAAAAGAAACTTTGTGTTCCCAACAAGCTATGTGAAGGACGGCTTTCAAACACACATATCTCTCAGAACTGAGCATGTGGAAAGTCGTTCGTTCATCTAGCACAAAGGGAACGGGTTGCAGGAGAAACTTTAACTCTGATTTCTCAGTGTGTTTCCTAGTGCCGGTTTGAAGTTCATGCACTTTTCACTGTAAAACCATGTTGGAGCTGTTACCTCCCCATATATATGTAAGGAGTGGAGTTTCAACTGAAAAGAAACTTTGTGTTCCCAACAAGCTAGGTGAAGGACGGCTTTCAAACACACATATCTCTCATAACTGAGCATGTGGAAAGTCGTTCGTTCATCTAGCACAAAGGGAACGGTTTGCAGGAGAAACTTTAACTCTGATTTCTCAGTGTGTTTCCTAGCGCCGGTTTGAAGTTCCTGCAGTTTTCACTATAAAACCGAGTTGGAGCTAGTACCTCCCCATATATAACTATGGAGTAGAGTTTGCAACTGTAAAGAAACTTTGTGTTCCCAACAAGCTAGGTGAAGTTCGGCTTTAACACACACTTATCATTCAGAACTGAGCATGTGGAAAATCGTTCGTTCATCTAGCACAAATGGAATGGGTTGCAGGAGAAATTTTTACTGTGGTTTCTCAGTGTGTTTCTTAGTGCCGGTTTGAAGTTCCTGCAGTTTTCACTGTAAAACTAAGTTGGAACTATTACCTCCCCATATATATGTATGGAGTGGAGTTTGCAACTGAAAAAAATTTGTGTTTCCTACAATCTAGGTGAAGGATTGCTTTCAAACCAACTTTTCTATCAGAAATGTTCATGTGGAGAGACATTCGTTCATCTAGCACAAAGGGAACGGGTTGCAGGAGAAACTTTTACTCTGGTTTCTCAGTGTGTTTCCTAGAGCCGTTTTGAACTTCCTGCAGGTTTCACTGTAAAACCGAGTTGGAGCAAGTATCTCCCATATATATGTATGGACTGGAGTTTGCAACTGAATAGAAACTTTGTGTTCCCTATAAGCTATGTGAATTAGAGCTTTCACACACAACTATCTCTCAGAACTGAGCATGTGGAGAGACGTTCGTTCATCTAGCACAAAGGGAAGGGTTTGCAGGAGTTATTTTTACTCTGATTTCTCAGTGTTTTTCCAAGTGCCTGTATGATCTTCCTGCAGTTATCACTGTAAAACCGAGTTGGAGCTAGATCCTCCATATGTATGTTTGAAGTGGAGTTTGCAACTGAAAAGAAACTTTGTGTTCCCAACAAGCTAGGTGAAGGACGGCTTTCACACCCAGTTATGTCTCCGAACTGACCATGTGGAGAGACGTTCGTTCATCTAGCACAAAGTGAATGGGTTGCAGGGGAAACTTTTACTCTGGTATCTCACTGTGTTTCCTAGTGCCGGTTTGAAGTTCATGCCCTTTTCACTGTAAAACCGTGTTGGAGCTGTTACCTCCCCATATATATGTAAGGAGTGGAGTTTCAACTGAAAAGAAACTTTGTGTTCCCAACAAGCTAGGTGAAGGACGGCTTTCAAACACACATATCTCTCATAACTGAGCATGTGGAAAGTCGTTCGTTCATCTAGCACAAAGGGAACGGGTTGCAGGAGAAACTTTAACTCTGATTTCTCAGTGTGTTTCCTAGCGCCGGTTTGAAGTTCCTGCAGTTTTCACTATAAAACCGAGTTGGAGCTAGTACCTCCCCATATATAACTATGGAGTAGAGTTTGCAACTGTAAAGAAACTTTGTGTTCCCAACAAGCTAGGTGAAGTTCGGCTTTAAAACACACTTATCATTCAGAACTGAGCATGTGGAAAATCGATCGTTCATCTAGCACAAATGGAATGGGTTGCAGGAGAAATTTTTACTGTGGTTTCTCAGTGTGTTTCCTAGTGCTGGTTTGAAGTTCGTGCAGTTTTCACTGTAAAACCGAGTTGGAGGTATTACCTCCCCATATATATGTATGGATTGGCGTATGCAACTGAAAAGAAACTTTGTATTCCCAATAAGCTAAGTGAAGTAGAGCTTTCACACACAATTATCTCTCAGAACTGAGCATGTGGGGTGTCCTTCGTTCATCTAGCACAAAGGGAACGGGTAGCAGGAGAAAGTTTTACTCTGGTTTCTCAGTGTGTTTCCTAGTGCCGGTTTGAAATTCCTGCAGATTTCACTGTAAAACCGAGTTGGAGCTAGTACCTCCCCATATATATACGGAGTGGAGTTTGCAACTGAAAAGAAACTTTGCTTTCCAAACAAGATATTTGAAGTTCGGCTTTCACACACACTTATCCCTCAGAACTGAGCATGTGGAGAGACGTCCGTGCATCTAGCACAAACGGAAAGGGTTGCAGGATAAACTTTTACTCTGGTTTCTCAGTGTGTTTCCTATTGCCGGTTTGAAGTTCCTGCAGTTTTCACTGTGATACCGTGTTGGATCTGGTACCTCCCCATATATATGTAAGGATTGAAGTATGCAACAAAAAATAAACTTTGTGTTCCAAACAAGCTAGGTGAAGGACGTCTGTAACACACACTTTTCTCTCAGAACTGAGCATGTGGAGGGTCGTTCGTTCATCTAGCACAAAGGGAACGGTTTGCAGGGGTTATTTTTACTCTGATTTCTCAGTGTTTTTCCAAGTGCCGGTATGATCTTCCTGCAGATATCACTGTAAAACCGAGTTGGAGCTAGATCCTCCCCATATATATGTTTGAAGTGGAGTTTGCAACTGAAAAGAAACTTTGTGTTCCCAACAAGCTAGGTGAAGGACGGCTTTCACACACACTTATCATTCAGAACTGACCATGTGGAGATACGTTGGTTCAACTAGCAGAAAGGGAATGGGTTGCAGGAGAAACTTTTACTGTGGTATCTCACTGTGTTTCCTAGTGCCGGTTTGAAGTTCCTGCAGTTTTCACTGTAAAACCGAGGTGGAGCTTGTACCTCCCCATATACATGTATGGAGTGGTGTTAACAAATGAAAAGAAACTTTTTGTTCCCAAAAAGCTAGGTGAAGGACAGCTTTCACACAAAATTATCTCTCAGAACTCAGCATGTGGAGAGATGTTCTTTCATCTAGCACAAAAGAACGGGTTGCAGGAGAAACTTTACTCTGGTTTCTCAGTGTGTTTCCTAGTGCCGGTTTGAAGTTCCTGCACTTTTCACTGTAAAACCGTGTTGGAGCTGGTACCTCCCCATATATATGTAAGGAGTGGAGTTTCAACTGAAAAGAAACTTTTTGTTCCCAACAAGCTAGGTGAAGGTCGGCTTACACACACTCATCATTCAGAACTGAGCATGTGGAAAGTCGTTCGTTCATCTAGCACAAATGGAATGGGTTGCAGGAGAAATTTTTACTGTGGTTTCTCAGTGTGTTTCTTAGTGCCGGTTTGAAGTTCCTGCAGTTTTCACTGTAAAACCGAGTTGGAGCTATTACCTCCCCATATATATGTATGGAGTGGAGTTTGCAACTGAAAAAAATTTGTGTCTCCAACAATCTAGGTGAAGGATTGCTTTCAAACCAACTTTTCTATCAGAAATATTCTTGTGGAGAGACATTCGTTCATCTAGCACAAAGGGAACGGGTTGCAGGAGAAACTTTTACTCTGGTTTCTCAGTGTGTTTCCTAGAGCCGTTTTGAACTTCCTGCAGGTTTCACTGTAAAACCGAGTTGGAGCTAGTATCTCCCATATATATGTAGGGACTGGAGTTTGCAACTGAATAGAAACTTTGTGTTCCCTATAAGCTAAGTGAATTAGAGCTTTCACACACAATTATCTCTCAGAACTGAGCATGTGGAGTGTCCTTCGTTCATCTAGAACAAAGGGAACGGGTAGTAGGGGAAAGTTTTACTCTGGTTTCTCGGTGTGTTTCCTAGTGCCAGGATGAAGTTCCTGCAGATTTCACTATAAATGCGAGTTGGAGCTTGTACCTCCCCATATATATGTATGGAGTGGAGTTTGCAACTGAAAAAAACTTTGTGTTTCCAACAGTCTAGGTGAAGGACTGCTTTCACACACACAGATCTGTGAGAACTGAGCATGTGGAGAGTCGTTCGTCATCTAGCACAAAATGAACGTGTTGCAGGAGACACTTTTACTCTGGTTTCTCAGGGTGTTTCCTAGAGCTGGATTGAACTTCCTGCAGTTTTCACTGTAAAACCGTGTTGGGGCTGAAAACTCCCCATAAATATTTAAGGTTTGGAGTTTGCAACTGAAAAGAAACTTTGTGTCCCAACAAGCTAGGTGAAGGACGGCTTTCACACACTGATATATCTCAGAACTGAGCATGTGATGAGTCGTTCGTTCATCTAGCACAAAGGGAACGGGTTGCAGGAGAAACTTTAACTCTGATTTCTCAGTGTGTTTCCTAGCGCCGGTTTGAAGTTCCTGGAGATTTCACTGTAAAATCGTGTTGGAGCTGGTAACTCCCAATATATATGTAAGGATTGGTGTTTGCCACTGAAATGAAACTATCTTTTCCCAACAAGCTAGGTGAAGGACGGCTTTCACACACACTTATCTCTCAGAACTCAGCATGTGGAGAGTCGTTCGTTCATCTAGTACAAATTGAATGGGTTGCAGGGGAAGTTTTTACCCTGGATTCTCAGTGTGTTTCCTAGTGCCGGTTTGAAGTTCCTGCAGTTTTCACTATAAAAGCGAGTTGGAGCTAGTACCTACCCATATATATGTATGGAGTGGAGTTTGCAACTGAAAAGAATCTTTGTGTTCCCAACAAGCTAGTTAAAGGACTGCTTTCACACACAATTATCTCTCAGAAATTAGCATGTGGATAGATGTAGGTTCCTCTAGCACAAATGGAACGGTTTGCAAGAGAAACTTTTACTCTGGTTTCCCAGTGCTTTTCCAAGTGTCTGTTTGAAGTTCCTGCAGTTTTCACTATAAAACGGTGTTGGAGCTAGTACCACCCCATATATATGTATGGATTGGTGTTTGCAACTGAAAAGAAACTTTGAGTTCAGAACAAGCTAGGTGAAGGTCGGCTTTCACACACAATTATCTTTCAGAACTGAGCATGTGGAGATACGTTCGTTCATCTAGCACAAAAGAACGGGATGCAGGATAAACTTTACTCTGATTTCTCAGTGTGTTTCCTAGTGCCGGTTTGAAGTTCCTGCAGTTTTCACTGTAAAACCGTGTTGGAACTTGTACCTACCCATACATATGTAAAGAGTGGAGTTTGCAACTGAAAAGAAACTTTGTGTTCACAAGAAGCTAGGTGAAGGACGGCTTTCACACATACTTATCACTCAGAACTGAGCATGTGGAGAGTCGTTCATTCATCTAGCACAAAGGGAATGGGTTGCAGGAGAAATTTTTTCTGTGGTTTCTCAGTGTGTTTCTTAGTGCCAGTTTGAAGTTCCTACAGTTTTCACTGTAAAACCGAGTTGGAGCTATTACCTCCCCATATATATGTATGGAGTGGAGATTGCAAATGAAAAAACATTGTGTTTCCAACAATCTATGTGAAGGTCGGCTTTCAAACAAACGTTTCTATCAGAACTGTTCATGTGGAGAGACATTCGTTCATCTAGCACAAAGGGAACGGGTTGCAGGAGAAACTTTTACTCTGGTTTCTCAGTGTGTTTCCTAGATCCATTTTGAATTTCCTGCAGGTTTCACTGTAAAACCGAGTTGGAGCTAGTATCTCCCATATATATGTATGGACTGGAGTTTGCAACTGAATAGAAACTTTGTGTTCCCAACAAGCTAGGTGATGGACGGCTTTCACACACACTGATCACTGAGAACAGAGCATGTGTACAGACGTTCTTTCATCTAGCACAAATTGAACCGGTTGCAGGAGACACTTTTACCCTCTTTTTTCAGTGTGTTTCCTAGAGCCGGTTTGAACTTCCTGCAGTTTTCACTGTAAAACCGTGTTGGAGCTGGTAACTCCCCATATATATATGTAAGGGTTGGAGTTTGCAACTGAAAAGAAACTTTCTTTTCCCAACAAGCTAGGTGAAGGACGGCTTTCACACACAATTATCTATCAGAACTGAGCATGTGGTCAGTCGTTCGTTCATCTAGCACAAAGGGAATGGGTTGCAGGAGAAATTTTTACTGTGGTTTCTCAGTGTGTTTCCTAGTGCTGGTTTGAAGTTCGTGCAGTTTTCACTGTAAAACCGAGTTGGAGGTATTACCTCCCCATATATATGTATGGATTGGCGTATGCAACTGAAAAGAAACTTTGTATTCCCAATAAGCTAAGTGAAGTAGAGCTTTCACACACAATTATCTCTCAGAACTGAGCATGTGGGGTGTCCTTCGTTCATCTAGCACAAAGGGAACGGGTAGCAGGAGAAAGTTTTACTCTGGTTTCTCAGTGTGTTTCCTAGTGCCGGTTTGAAATTCCTGCAGATTTCACTGTAAAACCGAGTTGGAGCTAGTACCTCCCCATATATATATACGGAGTGGAGTTTGCAACTGAAAAGAAACTTTGCTTTCCAAACAAGATATTTGAAGTTCGGCTTTCACACACACTTATCCCTCAGAACTGAGCATGTGGAGAGACGTCCGTTCATCTAGCACAAACGGAAAGGGTTGCAGGATAAACTTTTACTCTGGTTTCTCAGTGTGTTTCCTATTGCCGGTTTGAAGTTCCTGCAGTTTTCACTGTGATACCGTGTTGGATCTGGTACCTCCCCATATATATGTAAGGATTGAAGTATGCAACAAAAAATAAACTTTGTGTTCCAAACAAGCTAGGTGAAGGACGTCTGTAACACACACTTTTCTCTCAGAACTGAGCATGTGGAGAGTCGTTCGTTCATCTAGCACAAAGGGAACGGTTTGCAGGGGTTATTTTTACTCTGATTTCTCAGTGTTTTTCCAAGTGCCGGTATGATCTTCCTGCAGATATCACTGTAAAACCGAGTTGGAGCTAGATCCTCCCCATATATATGTTTGAAGTGGAGTTTGCAACTGAAAAGAAACTTTGTGTTCCCAACAAGCTAGGTGAAGGACGGCTTTCACACACACTTATCATTCAGAACTGACCATGTGGAGATACGTTGGTTCAACTAGCAGAAAGGGAATGGGTTGCAGGAGAAACTTTTACTGTGGTATCTCACTGTGTTTCCTAGTGCCGGTTTGAAGTTCCTGCAGTTTTCACTGTAAAACCGAGGTGGAGCTTGTACCTCCCCATATACATGTATGGAGTGGTGTTAACAAATGAAAAGAAACTTTTTGTTCCCAAAAAGCTAGGTGAAGGACAGCTTTCACACAAAATTATCTCTCAGAACTCAGCATGTGGAGAGATGTTCTTTCATCTAGCACAAAAGAACGGGTTGCAGGAGAAACTTTACTCTGGTTTCTCAGTGTGTTTCCTAGTGCCGGTTTGAAGTTCCTGCACTTTTCACTGTAAAACCGTGTTGGAGCTGGTACCTCCCCATATATATGTAAGGAGTGGAGTTTCAACTGAAAAGAAACTTTTTGTTCCCAACAAGCTAGGTGAAGGTCGGCTTACACACACTCATCATTCAGAACTGAGCATGTGGAAAGTCGTTCGTTCATCTAGCACAAATGGAATGGGTTGCAGGAGAAATTTTTACTGTGGTTTCTCAGTGTGTTTCTTAGTGCCGGTTTGAAGTTCCTGCAGTTTTCACTGTAAAACCGAGTTGGAGCTATTACCTCCCCATATATATGTATGGAGTGGAGTTTGCAACTGAAAAAAATTTGTGTCTCCAACAATCTAGGTGAAGGATTGCTTTCAAACCAACTTTTCTATCAGAAATATTCTTGTGGAGAGACATTCGTTCATCTAGCACAAAGGGAACGGGTTGCAGGAGAAACTTTTACTCTGGTTTCTCAGTGTGTTTCCTAGAGCCGTTTTGAACTTCCTGCAGGTTTCACTGTAAAACCGAGTTGGAGCTAGTATCTCCCATATATATGTAGGGACTGGAGTTTGCAACTGAATAGAAACTTTGTGTTCCCTATAAGCTAAGTGAATTAGAGCTTTCACACACAATTATCTCTCAGAACTGAGCATGTGGAGTGTCCTTCGTTCATCTAGAACAAAGGGAACGGGTAGTAGGGGAAAGTTTTACTCTGGTTTCTCGGTGTGTTTCCTAGTGCCAGGATGAAGTTCCTGCAGATTTCACTATAAATGCGAGTTGGAGCTTGTACCTCCCCATATATATGTATGGAGTGGAGTTTGCAACTGAAAAAAACTTTGTGTTTCCAACAGTCTAGGTGAAGGACTGCTTTCACACACACAGATCTGTGAGAACTGAGCATGTGGAGAGTCGTTCGTCATCTAGCACAAAATGAACGTGTTGCAGGAGACACTTTTACTCTGGTTTCTCAGGGTGTTTCCTAGAGCTGGATTGAACTTCCTGCAGTTTTCACTGTAAAACCGTGTTGGGGCTGAAAACTCCCCATAAATATTTAAGGTTTGGAGTTTGCAACTGAAAAGAAACTTTGTGTCCCAACAAGCTAGGTGAAGGACGGCTTTCACACACTGATATATCTCAGAACTGAGCATGTGATGAGTCGTTCGTTCATCTAGCACAAAGGGAACGGGTTGCAGGAGAAACTTTATCTCTGATTTCTCAGTGTGTTTCCTAGCGCCGGTTTGAAGTTCCTGGAGATTTCACTGTAAAATCGTGTTGGAGCTGGTAACTCCCAATATATATGTAAGGATTGGTGTTTGCCACTGAAATGAAACTATCTTTTCCCAACAAGCTAGGTGAAGGACGGCTTTCACACACACTTATCTCTCAGAACTCAGCATGTGGAGAGTCGTTCGTTCATCTAGTACAAATTGAATGGGTTGCAGGGGAAGTTTTTACCCTGGATTCTCATTGTGTTTCCTAGTGCCGGTTTGAAGTTCCTGCAGTTTTCACTATAAAAGCGAGTTGGAGCTAGTACCTACCCATATATATGTATGGAGTGGAGTTTGCAACTGAAAAGAATCTTTGTGTTCCCAACAAGCTAGTTAAAGGACTGCTTTCACACACAATTATCTCTCAGAAATTAGCATGTGGAGAGATGTAGGTTCCTCTAGCACAAATGGAACGGTTTGCAAGAGAAACTTTTACTCTGGTTTCCCAGTGCTTTTCCAAGTGTCTGTTTGAAGTTCCTGCAGTTTTCACTATAAAACGGTGTTGGAGCTAGTACCACCCCATATATATGTATGGAGTGGGGTTTGCAACTGAAAAGAAACTTTGAGTTCAGAACAAGCTAGGTGAAGTTCGGCTTTCACACATATTTATCTTTCAGAACTGAGCATGTGGAGATACGTTCGTTCATCTAGCACAAAAGAACGGGTTGCAGGATAAACTTTACTCTGATTTCTCAGTGTGTTTCCTAGTGCCGATTTGAGGTTAATGCTGTTTTCACTGTAAAACCGTGTTGGAGCTGGTACCTACCCATACATATGTAAGGAGTGGAGATTGCTACGGAAAAGAAACTTTGTGTTCACAAGAAGCTAGGTGAAGGACGGCTTTCACACATACTTATCACTCAGAACTGAGCATGTGGAGAGTCGTTCGTTCATCTAGCATAAAGGGAATGGGTTGCAGGAGAAATTTTTACTGTGGTTTCACAGTGTGTTTCTTAGTGCCAGTTTGAAGTTCCTACAGTTTTCACTGTAAAACCGAGTTGGAGCTAGTATCTCCCATATATATGTATGGACTAGAGTTTGCAACTGAATAGAAACTTTGTGTTCCCAACAAGCTAGGTGAAGGACGGCTTTCACACACACTGATCTATGAGAACAGAGCATGTGTAGAGACGTTCGTTCATCTAGCACAAAGTGAACCGGTTGCAGGTGACACTTTTACTCTGGTTTCTCAGTGTGTTTCCTAGAGCCGGTTTGAACTTCCTGCAGTTTTCACTGTAAAACCGTGTTGGAGCTGGTAACTCCCCATATATGTGTAAGGATTGGAGTTTGCAACTGAAAAAAAACTTTCTTTTCCCAACAAGCTAGGTGAAGGACGGCATTCACACACAATTATCTATAGAACTGAGCATGTGGTCAGTCGTTCGTTCATCTAGCACAAAGGGAACGGTTTGCAAGGGAAACTATTTCCCTGGTTTCCCAGTGCTTTTCCAAGTGCCTGTTTGAAGTTCCTGCAGTTTTCACTATAAAACGGAGTTGAAGCTAGTACCACCCCATATATATTTATGGAGTGGGTTTTGCAACTGAAAAGAAACTTTGAGTTCAGAACAAGCTAGGTGAAGGTCGGCTTGCACACACACTTACATTTCAGAACTGAGCATGTGGAGAGACGTTCGTTCATCAAGCACAAAGGGAACTGGTTGCAGGAGGAAGTATTACTCTGGCTTTCTCAGTGTGTTTCCTAGTGCCGGTTTGATGTTCCTGCTGTTTTCAAGGTAAAACAGTGTAGGAGCTTGTATCTCCACATATATATGTATGGATTGGCGTATGCAACTGAAAAGAAACTTTGTGTTCCCAATAAGCTAAGTGAAATAGAACTTTCACACACAATTATCTCTCAGAACTGAGCATGTGGAGTGTCCTTCGTTCATCTAGCACAAAGGGATCGGGTAGCAGGGGATAGTATTACTCTGGATTCTCAGTGTGTTTCCTAGTGCCGGTTTGAAGTTCCTGCAGATTTCACTGTAAAACCGAGTTGGAGCAAGTACCTCCCCATATATATGTACGGAGTGGAGTTTGCAACTGAAAAAAACTTTGTGTTTCCAACAATCTAGGTGAAGGACGGCTTTCACACACACAGATCTGTGAGAAGTGAGCATGTGGAGAGTCGTTCGTTCATCTAGCACAAAGTGAACGGGTTGCAGGAGAAAGTTTTACTCTGGCTTTCTCAGTGTGTTTCCTAGTGCCGGTTTGATGTTCCTGCTGTTGTCAAGGTAAAACAGAGTTGGAGCTTGTACCTCCCCATATATATGTATGGAGAGGCGTATGCAAATGAAAAGAAACTTTGTGTTCCCAATAAGCTAAGTGAAGTAGAGCTTTCACACACAATTATCTCTCAGAACTGAGCATGTGGAGTGTCCTTCGTTCATCTAGCACAAAGGGAACGGGTAGCAGGAGAAAGTTTTACTCTGATTTCTCAGTGTGTTTCCTTGCGCCGGTTTGAAGTTCGTGGAAATTTCACTGTAAAACCGTGTTGGAGCTGGTAAATCCCCATATATATGTAAGGATTGGAGTTTGCAACTGAAAAGAAACTTTCTTTTCCCAACAAGCTAGGTGAAGGACGGCTTTCACACACTGATATATCTCAGAACTGAGCATGTGGAGAGTCGTTCGTTCATCTAGCACAAAGGGAACGGGTTGCAGGAGAAACTTTAACTCTGATTTCTCAGTGTGTTTCCTAGCGCCGGTTTGAAGTTCCTGGAGATTTTACTGTAAAATCGTGTTGGAGCTGGTAACTCCCAATATATAAGTAAGGATTGGAATTTTCAACTGAAAAGAAACTTTCTTTTCCCAACAAGCTAGGTGAAGGACGGCTTTCACACAGACTTATCTCGGAGAACTCAGCATGTGAAGAGTCGTTCGTTCATCTAGTACAAATGGAATGGGTTGCAGGGTAAGTTTTTACTCTGGATTCTCAGTGTGTTTCCTAGTGCCGGTTTGAAGTTCCTGCAGTTTTCACTATAAAACCGAGTTGGAGCTAGTACCTCCCCATATATATGTATGGAGTGAAGTTTGCAACTGAAAAGAAACTTTGTGTTCCCAACAAGGTAGTTGAAGGACGGCTTTCACACACACTTACCTCTCAGAACTGAGCATGTGGAGAGACTTAGGTTCCTCTAGCACAAAGGGAACCGGTTGCAGGAGAAATTTTTACTCTGGTTTCTCAGTGTGTTTCCTATTGCCGGTTTGAAGTTCCTGCAGTTTTCACTGTGATACCGTGTTGGATCTGGTACCTCCCCATATATATGTAACGATTGGAGTTTGCAACTGAAAGAAACTTTCTTTTCCCAACAAGCTATGTGAAGGACGGCTTTCACACACAATTATCTATCAGAACTGAGCATGTGGTGAGTCGTTCATTCATCTAGCACAAAGGGAATGGGTTGCAGGAGAAATTTTTACTGTGGTTTCTCAGTGTGTTTCCTAGTGCCGGTTAGAAGTTCCTGCATTTTTCACTTTAAAACCGATTTGGAGGTATTACCTCCCCATATACATGTATGGATTGGAGTTTGCAACTGATAAAAACATTGTGTTTCCAACAACCTAGGTGAAGGACAGCTTTCAAACAAACTTTCAATCAGAACTGAGCATGTGGAGAGAAGTTCGTTCATCCAGCACAAAGGGAACGGGTTGCAGGAGAAACTTTTACTCTGGCTTTCTCAGTGTGTTTCCTAGTGCCGGTTTGATGTTCCTGCTGTTTTCAAGGTAAAACAGAGTTGGAGCTTGTACCTCCCCATATATATGTATGGAGAGGCGTATGCAAATGAAAAGAAACTTTGTGTTCCCAATAAGCTAAGTGAAGTAGAGCTTTCACACACAATTATCTCTCAGAACTGAGCATGTGGAGTGTCCTTCGTTCATCTAGCACAAAGGGAACTGGTAGCAGGAGAAAGTTTTACTCTGATTTCTCAGTGTGTTTCCTTGCGCCGGTTTGAAGTTCGTGGAAATTTCACTGTAAAACCGTGTTGGAGCTGGTAAATCCCCATATATATGTAAGGATTGGAGTTTGCAACTGAATAGATACTTTGTTTTCCCAATAAGCTAGGTGAAGGACGGCTTTCACACACACTTATCTCTCAGAACTCAGCATGTGGAGAGACGTTCGATCATCTAGCACAAAGGGAATGGGTTTCAGGAAAAACTTTTACTCTGGCTTTCTCAGTGTGTTTCCTAGTGCCGGTTTGAAGTTCCTGCAGATTTCACTGTAAAACCGAGTTGGAGCTAGTACCTCCCCATATATATGTACGGAGTGGAGTTTGCAACTGAAAAAACTTTGTATTTCCAACAATCTAGGTGAAGGACTGCTTTCACACACACAGATCTGTGAGAACTGAGCATGTGGAGAGTCGTTCGTTCATCTAGCACAAAGTGAACGGGTTGCAGGAGACACTTTTAATCTGGTTTCTCAGTGTGTTTCCTAGAGCCGGATTGAACTTCCTGCAGTTATCACTGTAAAACCGTGTTGGAGCTGATAACTCCCCATATATATTTAAGGTTTGTAGTTTGCAACTGAAAA
Organism: Camelus ferus; assembly: GCF_009834535.1. Lineage (NCBI taxonomy): Eukaryota > Metazoa > Chordata > Mammalia > Artiodactyla > Camelidae > Camelus > Camelus ferus. Next base: position 6,409 of record NW_022587930.1, on the reverse strand, counting down.
GAAACTTTGTGTCCCAAAAAGCTAGTTGAAGGACGGCTTTCACACACTAATATATCTCAGAACTTAGCATGTGGAGAGTCGTTCGTTCATCTAGCACAAACGGAACGGGTTGCAGGAGAAATTTTTACTCTGGTTTCTCAGTGTGTTTCCTTTTGCCGGTTTGAAGTTCCTGCAGTTTTCACTGTGATACCGTGTTGGATCTGGTACCTCCCCATATATATGTAAGGATTGGAGTTTGCAACTGAAAGAAACTTTCTTTTCCCAACAAGCTTTGTGAAGGACGGCTTTCACACACAATTATCTATCAGAACTGAGCATGTGGTGAGTCGTTCGTTCATCTAGCACAAAGGGAATGGGTTGCAGGAGAAACTTTTACTGTGGTTTCTCAGTGTGTTTCCTATTGCCGGTTTGAAGTTCCTGCAGTTTTCACTGTGATACCGTGTTGGATCTGGTACCTCCCCATATATATGTAACGATTGGAGTTTGCAACTGAAAGAAACTTTCTTTTCCCAACAAGCTATGTGAAGGACGGCTTTCACACACAATTATCTATCAGAACTGAGCATTTGGTGAGTCGTTCATTCATCTAGCACAAAGGGAATGGGTTGCAGGAGAAATTTTTACTGTGGTTTCTCAGTGTGTTTCCTAGTGCCGGTTAGAAGTTCCTGCATTTTTCACTTTAAAACCGATTTGGAGGTATTACCTCCCCATATACATGTATGGATTGGAGTTTGCAACTGATAAAAACATTGTGTTTCCAACAACCTAGGTGAAGGACAGCTTTCAAACAAACTTTCAATCAGAACTGAGCATGTGGAGAGAAGTTCGTTCATCCAGCACAAAGGGAACGGTTTGCAGGAGAAACTTTTACTCTGGCTTTCTCAGTGTGTTTCCTAGTGCCGGTTTGATGTTCCTGCTGTTTTCAAGGTAAAACAGAGTTGGAGCTTGTACCTCCCCATATATATGTATGGAGAGGCGTATGCAAATGAAAAGAAACGTTGTGTTCCCAATAAGCTAAGTGAAGTAGAGCTTTCACACACAATTATCTCTCAGAACTGAGCATGTGGAGTGTCCTTCGTTCATCTAGCACAAAGGGAACGGGTAGCAGGAGAAAGTTTTACTCTGATTTCTCAGTGTGTTTCCTTGCGCCGGTTTGAAGTTCGTGGAAATTTCACTGTAAAACCGTGTTGGAGCTGGTAAATCCCCATATATATGTAAGGATTGGAGTTTGCAACTGAATAGATACTTTGTTTTCCCAACAAGCTAGGTGAAGGGCGGCTTTCACACACACTTATCTCTCAGAACTCAGCATGTGGAGAGACGTTCGATCATCTAGCACAAAGGGAATGGGTTTCAGGAAAAACTTTTACTCTGGCTTTCTCAGTGTGTTTCCTAGTGCCGGTTTGAAGTTCCTGCAGATTTCACTGTAAAACCGAGTTGGAGCTAGTACCTCCCCATATATATGTACGGAGTGGAGTTTGCAACTGAAAAAACTTTGTATTTCCAACAATCTAGGTGAAGGACTGCTTTCACACACACAGATCTGTGAGAACTGAGCATGTGGAGAGTCGTTCGTTCATCTAGCACAAAGTGAACGGGTTGCAGGAGACACTTTTAATCTGGTTTCTCAGTGTGTTTCCTAGAGCCGGATTGAACTTCCTGCAGTTATCACTGTAAAACCGTGTTGGAGCTGATAACTCCCCATATATATTTAAGGTTTGTAGTTTGCAACTGAAAAGAAACTTTGTGTCCCAAAAAGCTAGTTGAAGGACGGCTTTCACACACTAATATATCTCAGAACTTAGCATGTGGAGAGTCGTTCGTTCATCTAGCACAAACGGAACGGGTTGCAGGAGAAATTTTTACTCTGGTTTCTCAGTGTGTTTCCTTTTGCCGGTTTGAAGTTCCTGCAGTTTTCACTGTGATACCGTGTTGGATCTGGTACCTCCCCATATATATGTAAGGATTGGAGTTTGCAACTGAAAGAAACTTTCTTTTCCCAACAAGCTTTGTGAAGGACGGCTTTCACACACAATTATCTATCAGAACTGAGCATGTGGTGAGTCGTTCGTTCATCTAGCACAAAGGGAATGGGTTTCAGGAGAAACTTTTACTGTGGTTTCTCAGTGTGTTTCCTAGTGCCGGTTTGAAGTTCCTGTAGTTTTCACTTTAAAACCGAGTTGGAGGTATTACCTCCCCATATACATGTATGGAGTGGAGTTTGCAACTGAAAAAAACATTGTGTTTCCAAAAAACTAGGTGAAGGAGAGCTTTCAAACAAACTTTCTATCAGAACTGAGCATGTGGAGAGAAGTTCGTTCATCCAGCACAAAGGGAACGGGTTGCAGGAGAAACTTTTACTCTGGCTTTCTCAGTGTGTTTCCTAGTGCCGGTTTGATGTTCCTGCTGTTTTCAAGGTAAAACAGATTTGGAGCTTGTACCTCCCCATATATATGTATGGAGTGGCGTATGCAAATGAAAAGTAACTTTGTGTTCCCAACAAGCTAGTTGAAGGACGGCTTTCACACACACTGTTTTCTGAGAACAGAGCATGTGTAGAGACGTTCGTTCATCTAGCACAAAGGGAACGGTTAGCAGGAGAAAGTTTTACTCTGGTTTCTCAGTGTGTTTCCTAGTGCAGGTTTGAAATTCCTGCAGATTTCACTGTAAAACCGAGTTGGAGCTAGGACCTCCCCATATATATGTACGGAGTGGAGTTTGCAACTGAAAAGAAACTTTGTTTTCCAAACAAGATATTTGAAGTTCGGCTTTCACTCACACTTATCCCTCAGAACTGAGCATGTGTAGAGACGTTCGTTCATCTAGCACAAACGGAACGGGTTGCAGGACAAACATTTACTCTGGTTTCTCAGTGTGTTTCCTATTGCCGGTATGAAGTTACTGCAGTTTTCACTGTGATACCGTGTTGGATCTGGTACCTCCCCATATATATGTAAGGATTGGAGTTTGCAACTGAAAAGAAACTTTCTTTTCCCAACAAGCTAGGTGAAGGACGGCTTTCACACACATTTATCTCTCAGAACTCACCATGTGGAGAGTCGTTCATTCATCTAGTACAAAGGGAATGGGTTGCAGGGGAAATTTTTACTCTGGATTCTCAGTGTGTTTCCTAGTGCCGGTTTGAAGTTCCTGCAGTTTTCAGTATAAAACCGAGTTGGAGCTAGTACCTCCCCATATATTTGTAAGGAGTGGAGTTTCAACTGAAAAGAAACTTTGTGTTCCCAACAAGCTAGGTGAAGGACGGCTTTCAAACACACATATCTCTCAGAACTGAGCATGTGGAAAGTCATTCGTTCATCTAGCACAATGTGAACGGGTTGCAGGAGAAACTTTAACTCTGATTTCTCAGTTTGTTTCCTAGCGCCGGTTTGAATTTCCTCGAAATTTCACTGTAAATCCGAGTTGGAGCTATTACATCCCCATATATATATTTGAAATGGAGTTTGCACCTGAAAGGAATCTTTGTGTTCCCAACAAGATCGGTGAATTTTGGCTTTACAAACAATTATCCCTCAGAACTGGGCATGTGGAGAGACGTTCGTTCATTTAGCACAAATGGAACTGGTTGCAGGAGTTATGTTTACTCTGGTTTCTCAGTGTTTTTCCGAATGCCGGTTTGATCTTCCTGCAGTTATCACTGTAAAACCGTGTTGGAGCTGATAACTCCCCATATATATTTAAGGTTTGTAGTTTGTAACTGAAAAGAAACTTTGTGTCCCAAAAAGCTAGTTGAAGGACGGCTTTCACACACTAATATATCTCAGAACTTAGCATGTGGAGAGTCGTTCGTTCATCTAGCACAAACGGAACGGGTTGCAGGAGAAATTTTTACTCTGGTTTCTCAGTGTGTTTCCTTTTGCCGGTTTGAAGTTCCTGCAGTTTTCACTGTGATACCGTTTGGATCTGGTACCTCCCCATCTATATGTAGGATTGGAGTTTGCAACTGAAAGAAACTTTCTTTTCCCAACAAGCTTTGTGAAGGACGGCTTTCACACACAATTATCTATCAGAACTGAGCATGTGGTGAGTCGTTCGTTCATCTAGCACAAAGGGAATGGGTTCAGGAAAACTTTTACTGTGGTTTCTCAGTGTGTTTTCCCTAGTGCCGGTTTGAAGTTCCTGTAGTTTTCACTTTAAAACCGAGTTGGAGGATTACCTCCCCATATACATGTATGGAGTGGAGTTTGCAACTGAAAAAAACTTGTGTTTCCAAAAAACTAGGTGAAGGAGAGCTTTCAAACAAACTTTCTATCAGAACTGAGCATGTGGAGAGAGTTCGTTCATCCAGCACAAAGGGACGGGTGCAGGAGAAACTTTTACTCTGGGCTTTCTCAGTGTGTTTCCTAGTGCCGGTTTGATGTTCCTGCTGTTTTCAAGGTAAACAGATTTGGAGCTTGTACCTCCCCATATATATGTAGGGAGTGCGTATGCAAATGAAAAGTAACTTTGTGTTCCAACAAGCTAGTTGAACGGCTTTCACACACACTGTTTTCTGAGAACAGAGCATGTGTGAGACGTCGTTCATCTAGCACAAATGGGAACGGTTAGCAGGAGAAAGTTTTACTCTGGTTTCTCAGTGTTTCTAGTGCAGGTTTGAATTCCTGCAGATTTCACTGTAAACCGAGTTGGCTAGGACCTCCCCATATATATGTACGGAGTGGAGTTTGCAACTGAAAAGAAACTTTGTTTTTCCAAACAAGATATTTGAAAGTTCGGCTTTCACTCACACTTATCCTCAGAACTGAGATGTGTAGAGACGTTCGTTTCATCTAGGCACAAACGGACGGTTGCAGGACAAACATTTACTCTGGTTTCTCAGTGTGTTTCCTATTGCCGGTATGAAGTTACTGCAGTTTTCACTGTGATACCGTGTTGGATCTGGTACCTCCCCATATATATGTAAGGATTGGAGTTTGCAACTGAAAAGAAACTTCTTTTCCCAACAAGCTAGGTGAAGGACGGCGTTCACACACATTTATCTCTCAGAACTCACCATGTGGAGATCGTTCATTCATCTAGTACAAGGGAATGGGTTGCAGGGAAATTTTTACTCTGGATTCTCAGTGGTTTCCTAGTGCCGGTTTGAAGTTCCTGCAGTTTTCAGTATAAAACCGAGTTGAGCTAGTACCTCCCCATATATTGTAAGGAGTGGAGTTTCAACTGAAAAGAAACTTTGTGTTCCCAACAAGCTAGGTGAAGGACGGCTTTCAAACACCATATCTCTCAGAACTGAGCATGTGGAAAGTCATTCGTTCATCTAGCACAATGTGAACGGGTTGCAGGAGAAACTTTAACTCTGATTTCTCAGTTTGTTTCCTAGCGCCGGTTTGAATTTCCTCGAAATTTCACTGTAAATCCGAGTTGAGTTGGAGCTATTACATCCCCATATATATATTTGAAATGGAGTTTGCACCTGAAAGGAATCTTTGTGTTCCCAACAAGATCGGTGAATTTTGGCTTTACAAACAATTATCCCTCAGAACTGGGCATGTGGGAGACGTTCGTTCATTTAGCACAAATGGAACTGGTTGCAGGAGTTATGTTTACTCTGGTTTCTCGTGTTTTTCCGAATGCCGGTTTGATCTTCCTGCAGTTATCACTGTAAAACCGAGTTGGAGCTATTACATCCCCATATATATTTGAAATGGAGTTTGCACCTGAAAGGAAACTTTGTGTTCCCAATAAGCTATGTGAAGGACGGCTTTCACACACAATTATCTCTCAGAACTGAGCATGTGGAGAGACGTTGGATCATCTAGCACAAAGGGAACGGTTTGCAAGGGAAACTATTTCCCTGGTTTCCCAGTGCTTTTCCAAGTGCCTGTTTGAAGTTCCTGCAATTTTCACTATAAAACGGAGATGAAGCTAGTACCACCCCATATATATTTATGGAGTGGGGTTTGCAACTGAAAAGAAACTTTGAGTTCAGAACAAGCTAGGTGAAGGTCGGCTTGCACACACACTTACATTTCAGAACTGAGCATGTGGAGAGACGTTCGTTCATCAAGCACAAAGGGAACTGGTTGCGGAGGAAGTATTACTCTGGCTTTCTCAGTGTGTTTCCTAGTGCCGGTTTGATGTTCCTGCTGTTTTCAAGGTAAAACAGTGTAGGAGCTTGTATCTCCACATATATATGTATGGATTGGCGTATGCAACTGAAAAGAAACTTTGTGTTCCCAATAAGCTAAGTGAAATAGAACTTTCACACACAATTATCTCTCAGAACTGAGCATGTGGAGTGTCCTTCGTTCATCTAGCACAAAGGGATCGGGTAGCAGGGGATAGTATTACTCTGGATTCTCAGTGTGTTTCCTAGTGCCGGTTTGAAGTTCCTGCAGATTTCACTGTAAAACCGAGTTGGAGCAAGTACCTCCCCATATATATGTAC
>NW_022587929.1:0-33003 GCF_009834535.1 Camelus ferus | reverse complement strand
AGCTCCTTTTCATTTGCAAACTACACTCCATACATCTATATGGGGAGGTACTAGCTCCAACACGGTTTTACAGTGAAACTGCAGGAACTTCAAACCGGCACTAGGAAACAACTGTGAAACCAGAGTAAAAGTTTCCCATGCAATCCGTTCCCTTTGTGCTACATGAACGAACGTCTATCCACATGCTCATTTCTGAGAGTAAGTGTGTGTGAAAGCCTTTCTTCACCTAGATAGTTGGGAACACAAAGTTCCTTTTCAGTTGCAAACTACAATCCATAGGTATATATGGGGAGGTACTAGCTCCAACTCGGTTTTACAGTGAAAACTGCAGGAACTTCAACCAGCACTAGGAAACACACTGAGAAACCAGAGTAAAAGTTTCCACTGCAACCCGTTACCTTTGTGCTAGATGAACGAAAGTCTCTCTACATGCTCAGTTCTGAAAGATAAGTGTGTGTGAAAGCCGCCCTTCACCTAGATTGTTGGGAACACAAAGTTACTTTTTAGTTGCAAACTACACTCCATACATATATATGGTGAGGTATTAACTCCAAATCTTTTTTACAGTGACAACTGCAGGAACTTCAAACTGGCACTAGGAAACAGACTGAGAAACCAGGGAAAAGTTTCCCCTGCAACCCGTTCGCTTTGTGCTAGATGAACGAACGTCTCTCCTCATGATAAGTTCTGAGAGATAAGTGTGTGTGAAAGCCATCTTTCACCAAATTGTTGGGACACAATGTTCCTTTCAGTTGCAAACTACACTCCATATATAAATATGGGGAAGTACTAGCTCCAAATCGGTTTTACAGTGAAAACTGCAGGAACTTCAAACCGGTACTAGGAAACACACTGAGAAACTAGAGTAAAGTTTCCCTTGCAACCCGTTCCCTTTGTGCTAGATGAACGAACGTCTCTCCACATCTTCAGTTCTGAGAGGAAAGTGTGTGTGAAAGCCATCCTTCAACTAGATAGTTGGGAACACAAAGCTCCTTTTCAGTTGCAATCTATACTCCATACATACATATGGGGAGGTACTAGCTCCAACTCGGTTTTACAGTGGAAACTGCAGGATCTTCAAACCGGCACTAGGAAACAGACTGAAAACCAGAGTAAAAGCTTCCCCTGCAACCCGTTCCCTTTGTGCTAGATGAACGAACATCTCTCCACATGCTCACTTTTGAGAGATAAGTGTGTGTGAAAGCCGTCCTTCACCTAGATTTTTGGGAACACAAAGTTCCTTTCAGTTGCAAACTACACTCCATACATTTATATGGGGAGATACTAGCTCCAACTCTGTTTAACAGTGAAAATTGCAGGAACTTCAAACCGGCACTAGGAAACAGACTGAGAAACCAGAGTAAAAGATTCCCCTGCAACCCGTTCCCTTTGTGCTAGATGAACGAACGCCTCTCCACATGCTCAGTTCTGAGAGATAAGTGTGTGAAAGCCGAACTTCATATATTCTTGGGAACACAAAGTTCCTTTTCAGTTGCAAACTACACTCCATATATATCTATGGGGAGGTACTAGCTCCAACTCGATTTTATAGTGAAAACTGCAGGAACTTCAAACCGGCATTAGGAAACAGACTGAGAAACCAGAATAAAAGTTTCCCCTGCAAACGGTTCCCTTTGTGCTAGATGAATGAACGTCTCTCCACATGCTCAGTTCTGAGAGATAAGTGTGTGTGAAACCCGTCCTTCAGATAGATTGTTGGAACACAAAGTTCCTTTTCAGTTGCAAACTACACTCCATACATATATATGGGAAGGTATTAGCTCCAACTCGCGTTTTACAGTGAAAACTGCAGGAACTTCAAACCGGCACTAGGAAACAGACTGAGAAACCACATTTAAAGTTTCCCTGCAACCAGTTCCCATTGAGCTAAATGAACGAACGTCTCTCCTCATGCTCAGTTCTGAGAGATAAGTGTGTGTGAAAGCCGTCCTTCACCTAGCTGTTGGGAACACAAAGTTTCCTTTCAGTTGCAAACTACAATCCATACATATATATGGGGAGGTATAAGCTCCAATCGGATTTACAGTAAACTGCAGGAACTTCAAACGGCACTAGGAAACAGACTGAAACCAGATTAATTGTTTCCCTCTGCAAACCCATTCCCTTTGTGCTAGATGAACGAACGTCTCTCCACATGCTCAGTTCTGAGAGATAAGTGTGTGTGAGAGCCGTCTTTCATCTAGATTGTTGGGACACAAAGTTCCTTTTTCAGTTGCAAACTACATTCCATACATATATATGGGGAGGTACTAGCTCCAACTCGATTTACAGTGAAAACTGCATGAACTTCAAACCGGCACTAGGAAACAGACTGAGAAACCAAGAAAAGTTTCCCCTGCAAACCATTCCTTTGTGCTAGATGAATGAACGTCTCTCCACATCTTCAGTTCTGAGAGGAAAGTGTGTGTGAAAGCCGTCCTTCAACTAGATAGTTGGGAACACAAAGCTCCTATTCAGTTGCAATCTATACTCCATACATACATATGGGGAGGTACTAGCTCCAACTCGTTTTACAGTGGAAACTGCAGGATCTTCAAACCCGGCACTAGGAAACAGACTGAGAAACCAGAGTAAAAGCTTCCCCTGCAACCCATTCCCTTTGTGCTAGATGAACGAACATCTCTCCACATGCTCACTTTTGAGAAATAAGTGTGTGTGAAAAGCCGTCCTTCACCTAGGTTTTTGGGAACACAAAGTTCCTTTCAGTTGCAAACTACACTCCATACATTTATATGGGGAGATACTAGCTCCAACTCTGTTTAACAGTGAAAATTGCAGGAACTTCAAAACCGGCACTAGGAAACAGACTGAGAAACCAGAGTAAAAGTTTCCCCTGCAAACCCTTGCCCTTTGTGCTAGATGAACGAACGCCTCTCCACATGCTCAGTTCTGAGAGATAATGTGTGGTGAAAGCCGAACTTCATATATATCTTGGGAACACAAAGTTCCTTTCAGTTGCAACTACAATCCATATATATCTATGGGGAGGTACTAGCTCCAACTCGATTTATAGTGAAAACTGCAGGAACTTCAAACCGGCATTAGGAAACAGACTGAGAAACCAGAGTAAAAGTTTCCCCTGCAAACGGTTCCCTTTGTGCTAGATGAATGAACGTCTCCTCACATGCTCAGTTCTGAGAGATAAGTGTGTGTGAAACCCGTCCTTCAGATAGATTGTTGGGAACACAAAGTTCCTTTTCAGTTGCAAACTACACTCCAATACATATATATGGGAAGGTATTAGCTCCAACTCGGTTTTACAGTGAAAACTGCAGGAACTTCAAACCGGCACTAGGAAACACACTGTAGAAACCAGAGTAAAAGGTTTCCCATGCAATCCGTTCCCTTTGTGCTACATGAACGAACGTCTATCCACATGCTCATTTCTGAGAGTAAGTGTGTGTGAAAGCCTTTCTTCACCTAGATAGTTGGGAACACAAAGTTCCTTTCAGTTGCAAACTACAATCCATAGGTATATATGGGGAGGTACTAGCTCCAACTCGGTTTTACAGTGAAAACTGCAGGAACTTCAAACCAGCACTAGGAAACACACGGAGAAACCAGAGTAATAGTTTCCACTGCAACCCGTTACCTTTGTGCTAGATGAACGAAAGCCTCTCTACATGCTCAGTTATGAAAGATAAGTGTGTGTGAAAGCCGCCCTTCACCTAGATTGTTGGGAACACAAAGTTACTTTTTAGTTGCAAACTACACTCCATACATATATATGGTGAGGTATTAACTCCAAATCTTTTTTACAGTGAAAACTGCAGGAACTTCAAACTGGCACTAGGAAACAGACTGAGAAACCAGGGAAAAGTTTCCCCTGCAACCCGTTCGCTTTGTGCTAGATGAACGAACGTCTCTCCTCATGCTCAGTTCTGAGAGATAAGTGTGTTTGAAAGCCGACTTTCACCTAGATTGTTGGGAACACAAAGTTCCTTTTCAGTTGCAAACTACATTCCATATATATATATGGGGAGGCACCAGCTCCAACTCGATTTTACAGTGAAAACTGCAGGAACTTCAAACCGGCACTAGGAAACAGACTGAGAAACCAGAGTAAAAGTTTCCCTGCAAACCGTTCCCTTTGTGCTAGATGAACGAACGTCTCTCCACATGCTCACTTCTGAGAGATAAGTGTGTGTGAAAGCCGTCCTTCACCTAGATTGTTGGGAACACAAAGTTCCTTTTCAGTTGCAAAACTACACTCCATATATATATGGGGAGGTACTAGCTCCAACTCGGTTTTACAGTGAAAACTGCAGGAACTTCAAACCAGCACTAGTAAACACACTGAGAAACCAGAGTAAAATTTTCCCCTGCAACCCGTTCCCTTTTTGCTAGATGAAGGAATGTCTCTCCACATGCTCACTTCTGAGAGATAAGTGTGTGTGAAAGCCGTCCTTCACCTAGATTGTTGGGAACACAAAGTTCCTTTTCAGTTGCAAACTACACTCCATATATATATATGGGGAGGTACTAGCTCCAACTCGGTTTTACAGTGAAAACTGCAGGAAATTCAAACCAGCACTAGGAAACACACTGAGAAACCAGAGTAAAATTTTCCCCTGCAACCCGTTCCCTTTGTGCTAGATGAAGGAATGTCTCTCCACATGCTCAGTTCTGAGAGATAAGTGTGTGTGAAAGCCTCCCTTCACATAGATTGTTGGGAACACAAAGTTCCTTTTCAGTTGCAAACTACACTCCATACATATATATGGGGAAGTATAAGCTCCAACTCGGTTTTACAGTGAAAACTGCAGGAACTTCTAATCGGCACTAGGAAACAGACTGAGAAACCAGAGAAAAGTTTCCCCTGCAACCCGTTCCCTTTGTGCTAGATGAACGAACGTCTCTCCACATGCTAAGTTCTGAGAGATAAGTGTTTGTGAAAGCCGCCCTTCACCTAGATTGTTGGGAACACAAAGTTCCTTTTCAGTTGCAAACTACACTCCATACATATATATGGGGAGGTATTAGCTCCAACTCGGTTTTACAGTGTAAACTGCAGGAACTTCTAATCGGCACTAGGAAAGAGACTGAGAAACCAGAGAAAAGTTTCCCCTGCAACCCGTTCCCTTTGTGCCAGATGAACGAACGTCTCTCCACATGCTCAGTTCTGAGAGATAAGTGTGTGTGAAAGCCGTCCTTCAACTAGATAGTTGGGAACACAAAGCTCCTTTTCAGTTGCAAACTACACTCCATACATCTATATGGGGAGGTAGTAGCTCCAACACGGTTTTACAGTGAAAACTGCAGGAACTTCAAGCCGGCACTAGGAAACACACTGAGAAACCAGAGTAAAAGTTTCCCATGCAATCCGTTCCCTTTGTGCTACATGAACGAACGTCTATCCACATGCTCATTTCTGAGAGTAAGTGTGTGTGAAAGCCTTTCTTCACCTAGATAGTTGGGAACACAAAGTTCCTTTTCAGTTGCAAACTACAATCCATAGGTATATATGGGGAGGTACTAGCTCCAACTCGGTTTTACAGTGAAAACTGCAGGAAATTCAAACCAGCACTAGGAAACACACTGAGAAACCAGAGTAAAAGTTTCCACTGCAACCCGTTACCTTTGTGCTAGATGAACGAAAGTCTCTCTACATGGTCAGTTCTGAAAGATAAGTGTGTGTGAAAGCCGCCCTTCACCTAGATTGTTGGGAACACAAAGTTACTTTTTAGTTGCAAACTACACTCCATACATATATATGGTGAGGTATTAACTCCAAATCTTTTTTACAGTGAAAACTGCAGGAACTTCAAACTGGCACTAGGAAACAGACTGAGAAACCAGGGAAAAGTTTCCCCTGCAACCCGTTCGCTTTGTGCTAGATGAACGAACGTCTCTCCTCATGCTCAGTTCTGAGAGATAAGTGTGTTTGAAAGCCGTCTTTCACCTAGACTGTTGGGAACACAAAGTTCCTTTTCAGTTGCAAACTACATTCCATATATATATATGGGGAGGTACTAGCTCCAACTCGATTTTACAGTGAAAACTGCAGGAACTTCAAACCGGCACTAGGAAACAGACTGAGAAACCAGAGTAAAAGTTTCCCCTGCAAACCGTTCCCTTTGTGCTAGATGAACGAACGTCTCTCCACATGCTCAGTTCTGAGAGATAAGTGTGTGTGAAAGCCGTCCTTCACCTAGATTGTTGGGAACACAAAGTTCCTTTTCAGTTGCAAACTACACTCCATATATATATATGGGGAGGTTCTAGATCCAACTCGGTTTTACAGTGAAAACTGCAGGAACTTCAAACAAGCACTAGTAAACACACTGAGAAACCAGAGTAAAATTTTCCCCTGCAACCCGTTCCCTTTTTGCTAGATGAAGGAATGTCTCTCCACATGCTCAGTTCTGAGAGATAAGTGTGTGTGAAAGCCGTCCTTCACCTAGATTGTTGGGAACACAAAGTTCCTTTTCAGTTGCAAATTACACTCCGTATATATATATGGGGAAGTACTAGCTCCAACTCGGTTTTACAGTGAAAACAGCATCAAATTCAAACCAGCACTAGGAAACACACTGAGAAACCAGAGTAAAATTTTCCCCTGCAACCCGTTCCCTTTGTGCTAGATGAAGGAATGTCTCTCCACATGCTCAGTTCTGAGAGATAAGTTTGTGTGAAAGCCGTCCTTCACCTAGATTGTTGGGAACACAAAGTTTCTTTTCAGTTGCAAACTACAATCCTTACATATATATGGGGAGGTAATAACTCCACCTCGATTTTACAGTGAAAATTGCAGAAACTTCAAACCGGCACTAGGAAACAGACTGAGAGACCAGAGTAAAAGTTTCCGCTGCAACCCTTTCCCTTTGTGCTAGATGAGCGAACGTCTTTCCCCATGCTCAGCTATGAGAGAAAAGTGTGTGTGAAAGCCGACTTTCACCTAGGATATTTGGGAACACAAAGTTCATTTTCAGTTGAAAACTACATTCCATACATATATATGGGGAGGTACTAGCTCCAACTCGATTTTACAGTGAAATCTGCAGGAACTTCAAACCGGCACTAGGAAACAGACTGAGAAACCAGAGTAAAAGTTTCCCCTGCAAACCGTTCCCTTTGTGCTTGATGAACGAACGTCTCTCCACATGCTCAGTTCTGAGAGATAAGTGTGCGTGAAAGCCTCCCTTCACCTAGATTGTTGGGAACACAAAGTTCCTTTTCAGATGCAAACTACACTCCATACATATATATGGGGAAGTATTAGCTCCAACTCGGTTTTACAGTGTAAACTGCAGGAACTTCTAATCGGCACTAGGAAACAGACTGAGAAACCAGAGAAAAGTTTCCCCTGCAACCCGTTCCCTTTGTGCCAGATGAACGAACGTCTCTCCACATGCTCAGTTCTGAGAGATAAGTGTGTGTGAAAGCCGTCCTTCACCAAATTGTTGGGAACACAAAGTTCCTTTTCAGTTGCAAACAACACTCCATACATAAATATGGGGAAGTACTAGCTCCAACTCGGTTTTACAGTGAAAACTGCAGGAACTTCAAACAAACCGGCACTAGGAAACACACTGAGAAACTAGAGTAAATGTTTCCCCTGCAACCCGTTCCCGTTGTGCTAGATGAACGAACGTCTCTCCACATGTTCAGTTCTGAGAGAAAAGTGTGTGTGAAAGCCGTCCTTCAACTAGATAGTTGGGAACACAAAGCTCCTTTTCAGTTGCAAACTACACTCCATACATCTATATGGGGAGGTACTAGCTCCAACACGGTTTTACAGTGAAAACTGCAGGAACTTCAAACCGGCACTAGGAAACACACTGTGAAACCAGAGTAAAAGTTTCCCATGCAATCCGTTCCCTTTGTGCTACATGAACGAACGTCTATCCACATGCTCATTTCTGAGAGTAAGTGTGTGTGAAAGCCTTTCTTCACCTAGATAGTTGGGAACACAAAGTTCCTTTTCAGTTGCAAACTACAATCCATAGGTATATATGGGGAGGTACTAGCTCCAACTCGGTTTTACAGTGAAAACTGCAGGAACTTCAAACCAGCACTAGGAAACACACTGAGAAACCAGAGTAAAAGTTTCCACTGCAACCCGTTACCTTTGTGCTAGATGAACGAAAGTCTCTCTACATGCTCAGTTCTGAAAGATAAGTGTGTGTGAAAGCCGCCCTTCACCTAGATTGTTGGGAACACAAAGTTACTTTTTAGTTGCAAACTACACTCCATACATATATATGGTGAGGTATTAACTCCAAATCTTTTTTACAGTGACAACTGCAGGAACTTCAAACTGGCACTAGGAAACAGACTGAGAAACCAGGGAAAAGTTTCCCCTGCAACCCGTTCGCTTTGTGCTAGATGAACGAACGTCTCTCCTCATGATAAGTTCTGAGAGATAAGTGTGTGTGAAAGCCATCTTTCACCAAATTGTTGGGAACACAATGTTCCTTTCAGTTGCAAACTACACTCCATATATAAATATGGGGAAGTACTAGCTCCAAATCGGTTTTACAGTGAAAACTGCAGGAACTTCAAACCGGTACTAGGAAACACACTGAGAAACTAGAGTAAAGTTTCCCTTGCAACCCGTTCCCTTTGTGCTAGATGAACGAACGTCTCTCCACATCTTCAGTTCTGAGAGGAAAGTGTGTGTGAAAGCCATCCTTCAACTAGATAGTTGGGAACACAAAGCTCCTTTTCAGTTGCAATCTATACTCCATACATACATATGGGGAGGTACTAGCTCCAACTCGGTTTTACAGTGGAAACTGCAGGATCTTCAAACCGGCACTAGGAAACAGACTGAGAAACCAGAGTAAAAGCTTCCCCTGCAACCCGTTCCCTTTGTGCTAGATGAACGAACATCTCTCCACATGCTCACTTTTGAGAGATAAGTGTGTGTGAAAGCCGTCCTTCACCTAGATTTTTGGGAACACAAAGTTCCTTTCAGTTGCAAACTACACTCCATACATTTATATGGGGAGATACTAGCTCCAACTCTGTTTAACAGTGAAAATTGCAGGAACTTCAAACCGGCACTAGGAAACAGACTGAGAAACCAGAGTAAAAGATTCCCCTGCAACCCGTTCCCTTTGTGCTAGATGAACGAACGCCTCTCCACATGCTCAGTTCTGAGAGATAAGTGTGTGTGAAAGCCGAACTTCATATATATTCTTGGGAACACAAAGTTCCTTTTCAGTTGCAAACTACACTCCATATATATCTATGGGGAGGTACTAGCTCCAACTCGATTTTATAGTGAAAACTGCAGGAACTTCAAACCGGCATTAGGAAACAGACTGAGAAACCAGAGTAAAAGTTTCCCCTGCAAACGGTTCCCTTTGTGCTAGATGAATGAACGTCTCTCCACATGCTCAGTTCTGAGAGATAAGTGTGTGTGAAACCCGTCCTTCAGATAGATTGTTGGGAACACAAAGTTCCTTTTCAGTTGCAAACTACACTCCATACATATATATGGGAAGGTATTAGCTCCAACTCGGTTTTACAGTGAAAACTGCAGGAACTTCAAACCGGCACTAGGAAACAGACTGAGAAACCACATTTAAAGTTTCCCTGCAACCAGTTCCCATTGAGCTAAATGAACGAACGTCTCTCCTCATGCACAGTTCTGAGAGATAAGTGTGTGTGAAAGCCGTCCTTCACCTAGACTGTTGGGAACACAAAGTTCCTTTTCAGTTGCAAACTACACTCCATACATATATATGGGGAGGTATAAGCTCCAAATCGGATTTACAGTGTAAAACTGCAGGAACTTCAAAACGGCACTAGGAAACAGACTGAGAAACCAGATTAATTGTTTCCTCTGCAACCCATTCCCTTTGTGCTAGATGAACGAACGTCTCTCCACATGCTCAGTTCTGAGAGATAAGTGTGTGTGAAAGCCGTCTTTCATCTAGATTGTTGGGACACAAAGTTCCTTTTCAGTTGCAAACTACATTCCATACATATATATGGGGAGGTACTAGCTCCAACTCGATTTTACAGTGAAAACTGCATGAACTTCAAACCGGCACTAGGAAACAGACTGAGAAACCAGAGAAAAGTTTCCCCTGCAAACCGTTCCCTTTGTGCTAGATGAACGAACGTCTCTCCACATCTTCAGTTCTGAGAGGAAAGTGTGTGTGAAAGCCGTCCTTCAACTAGATACTTGGGAACACAAAGCTCCTTTTCAGTTGCAATCTATACTCCATACATACATATGGGGAGTTACTAGCTCCAACTCGGTTTTACAGTGGAAACTGCAGGATCTTCAAACCGGCACTAGGAAACAGACTGAGAAACCAGAGTAAAAGCTTCCCCTGCAACCCGTTCCCTTTGTGCTAGATGAACGAACATCTCTCCACATGCTCACTTTTGAGAGATAAGTGTGTGTGAAAGCCGTCCTTCACCTAGATTTTTGGGAACACAAAGTTCCTTTCAGTTGCAAACTACACTCCATACATTTATAAGGGGAGATACTAGCTCCAACTCTGTTTAACAGTGAAAATTGCAGGAACTTCAAACCGGCACTAGGAAACAGACTGAGAAACCAGAGTAAAAGTTTCCCCTGCAACCAGTTCCCTTTGTGCTAGATGAACGAACGCCTCTCCACATGCTCAGTTCTGAGAGATAAGTGTGTGTGAAAGCCGAAATTCATATATATTCTTGGGAACACAAAGTTCCTTTTCAGTTGCAAACTACACTCCATATATATCTATGGGGAGGTACTAGCTCCAACTCGATTTTATAGTGAAAACTGCAGGAACTTCAAACCGGCATTAGGAAACAGACTGAGAAACCAGAGTAAAAGTTTCCCCTGCAAACGGTTCCCTTTGTGCTAGATGAATGAACGTCTCTCCACATGCTCAGTTCTGAGAGATAAGTGTGTGTGAAACCCGTCCTTCAGATAGATTGTTGGGAACACAAAGTTCCTTTTCAGTTGCAAACTACACTCCATACATATATATGGGAAGGTATTAGCTCCAACTCGGTTTTACAGTGAAAACTGCAGGAACTTCAAACCGGCACTAGGAAACAGACTGAGAAACCACATTTAAAATTTCCCTGCAACCAGTTCCCATTGAGCTAAATGAACGAACGTCTCTCCTCATGCTCAGTTCTGAGAGATAACTGTGTGTGAAAGCCGTCCTTCACCTAGACTGTTGGGAACACAAAGTTCCTTTTCAGTTGCAAACTACACTCCATACATATATATGGGGAGGTACAAGCTCCAAATCGGATTTACAGTGAAAACTGCAGGAACTTCAAAACGGCACTAGGAAACAGACTGAGAAACCAGATTAATTGTTTCCTCTGCAACCCTTTCCCTTTTTTCTAGATGAACGAACGTCTCTCCACATGCTCAGTTCTGAGAGATAAGTGTGTGTGAAAGCCGTCTTTCATCTAGATTGTTGGGACACAAAGTTCCTTTTCAGTTGCAAACTACACTCCATACATATATATGGGAAGGTATTAGCTCCAACTCGGTTTTACAGTGAAAACTGCAGGAACTTCAAACCGGCACTAGGAAACACACTGAGAAACCAGAGTAAAAGTTTCCCATGCAATCCGTTCCCTTTGTGCTACATGAACGAACGTCTATCCACATGCTCATTTCTGAGAGTAAGTGTGTGTGAAAGCCTTTCTTCACCTAGATAGTTGGGAACACAAAGTTCCTTTTCAGTTGCAAACTACAATCCATAGGTATATATGGGGAGGTACTAGCTCCAACCCGGTTTTACAGTGAAAACTGCAGGAACTTCAAACCAGCACTAGGAAACACACGGAGAAACCAGAGTAATAGTTTCCACTGCAACCCGTTACCTTTGTGCTAGATGAACGAAAGCCTCTCTACATGCTCAGTTCTGAAAGATAAGTGTGTGTGAAAGCCGCCCTTCACCTAGATTGTTGGGAACACAAAGTTACTTTTTAGTTGCAAACTACACTCCATACATATATATGGTGAGGTATTAACTCCAAATCTTTTTTACAGTGAAAACTGCAGGAACTTCAAACTGGCACTAGGAAACAGACTGAGAAACAAGGGAAAAGTTTCCCCTGCAACCCGTTCGCTTTGTGCTAGATGAACGAACGTCTCTCCTCATGCTCAGTTCTGAGAGATAAGTGTGTTTGTAAGCCGACTTTCACCTAGATTGTTGGGAACACAAAGTTCCTTTTCAGTTGCAATCTACATTCCATATATATATATGGGGAGGTACCAGCTCCAACTCGATTTTACAGTGAAAACTGCAGGAACTTCAAACCGGCACTAGGAAACAGACTGAGAAACCAGAGTAAAAGTTTCCCCTGCAAACCGTTCCCTTTGTGCTAGATGAACGAACGTCTCTCCACATGCTCAGTTCTGAGAGATAAGTGTGTGTGAAAGCCGTCCTTCACCTAGATTGTTGGGAACACAAAGTTCCTTTTCAGTTGCAAACTACACTCCATACATATATATGGGGAGGTACTAGCTCCAACTCGGTTTTACAGTGAAAACTGCAGGAACTTCAAACCAGCACTAGTAAACACACTGAGAAACCAGAGTAAAATTTTCCCCTGCAACCCGTTCCCTTTTTGCTAGATGAAGGAATGTCTCTCCACATGCTCACTTCTGAGAGATAAGTGTGTGTGAAAGCCGTCCTTCACCTAGATTGTTGGGAACACAAAGTTCCTTTTCAGTTGCAAACTACACTCCATATATATATATGGGGAGGTACTAGCTCCAACTCGGTTTTACAGTGAAAACTGCAGGAAATTCAAACCAGCACTAGGAAACACACTGAGAAACTAGAGTAAAATTTTCCCCTGCAACCCGTTCCCTTTGTGCTAGATGAAGGAATGTCTCTCCACATGCTCAGTTCTGAGAGATAAGTGTGTGTGAAAGCCTCCCTTCACCTAGATTGTTGGGAACACAAAGTTCCTTTTCAGTTGCAAACTACACTCCATACATATATATGGGGAAGTATAAGCTCCAACTCGGTTTTACAGTGAAAACTGCAGGAACTTCTAATCGGCACTAGGAAACAGACTGAGAAACCAGAGAAAAGTTTCCCCTGCAACCCGTTCCCTTTGTGCTAGATGAACGAACGTCTCTCCACATGCTCAGTTCTGAGAGATAAGTGTTTGTGAAAGCCGCCCTTCACCTAGATTGTTGGGAACACAAAGTTCCTTTTCAGTTGCAAACTACACTCCATACATATATATGGGGAGGTATTAGCTCCAACTCGGTTTTACAGTGTAAACTGCAGGAACTTCTAATCGGCACTAGGAAACAGACTGAGAAACCAGAGAAAAGTTTCCCCTGCAACCCGTTCCCTTTGTGCCAGATGAACGAACGTCTCTCCACATGCTCAGTTCTGAGAGATAAGTGTGTGTGAAAGCCGTCCTTCACCAAATTGTTGGGAACACAAAGTTCCTTTTCAGTTGCAAACAACACTCCATACATAAATATGGGGAAGTACTAGCTCCAACTCGGTTTTACAGTGAAAACTGCAGGAACTTCAAACAAACCGGCACTAGGAAACACACTGAGAAACTAGATTAAAAGTTTCCCCTGCAACCCGTTCCCGTTGTGCTAGATGAATGAACGTCTCTCCACATGTTCAGTTCTGAGAGAAAAGTTTGTGTGAAAGCCGTCCTTCAACTAGATAGTTGGGAACACAAAGCTCCTTTTCAGTTGCAAACTACACTCCATACATCTATATGGGGAGGTACTAGCTCCAACACGTTTTTACAGTGAAAACTGCAGGTACTTAAAACCGGCACTAGGAAACACACTGAGAAACCAGAGTAAAAGTTTCCCATGCAATCCGTTCCATTTGTGCTACATGAACGAACGTCTATCCACATGCTCATTTCTGAGAGTAAGTGTGTGTGAAAGCCTTTCTTCACCTAGATAGTTGGGAACACAAAGTTCCTTTTCAGTTGCAAACTACAATCCATAGGTATATATGGGGAGGTACTAGCTCCAACTCGGTTTTACAGTGAAAACTGCAGGAACTTCAAACCAGCACTAGGAAACACAGTGAGAAACCAGAGTAAAAGTTTCCACTGCAACCCGTTACCTTTGTGCTAGATGAACGAAAGTCTCTCTACATGCTCAGTTCTGAAAGATAAGTGTGTGTGAAAGCCGCCCTTCACCTAGATTGTTGGGAACACAAAGTTACTTTTTAGTTGCAAACTACACTCCATACATATATATGGTGAGGAATTAACTCCAAATCTTTTTTACAGTGAAAACTGCAGGAACTTCAAACTGGCACTAGGAAACAGACTGAGAAACCAGGGAAAAGTTTCCCCTGCAACCCGTTCGCTTTGTGCTAGATGAACGAACGTCTCTCCTCATGATATGTTCTGAGAGATAAGTGTGTGTGAAAGCCATCTTTCACCAAATTGTTGGGAACACAATGTTCCTTTCAGTTGCAAACTACACTCCATACATAAATATGGGGAATTACTAGCTCCAAATCGGTTTTACAGTGAAAACTGCAGGAACTTCAAACCGGTACTAGGAAACACACTGAGAAACTAGAGTAAAGTTTCCCTTGCAACCCGTTCCCTTTGTGCTAGATGAACGAACGTCTCTCCACATCTTCAGTTCTGAGAGGAAAGTGTGTGTGAAAGCCGTCCTTCAACTAGATACTTGGGAACACAAAGCTCCTTTTCAGTTGCAATCTATACTCCATAAATACATATGGGGAGTTACTAGCTCCAACTCGGTTTTACAGTGGAAACTGCAGGATCTTCAAACCGGCACTAGGAAACAGACTGAGAAACCAGAGTAAAAGCTTCCCCTGCAACCCGTTCCCTTTGTGCTAGATGAACGAACATCTCTCCACATGCTCACTTTTGAGAGATAAGTGTGTGTGAAAGCCGTCCTTCACCTAGATTTTTGGGAACACAAAGTTCCTTTCAGTTGCAAACTACACTCCATACATTTATAAGGGGAGATACTAGCTCCAACTCTGTTTAACTGTGAAAATTGCAGGAACTTCAAACCGGCACTAGGAAACAGACTGAGAAACCAGAGTAAAAGTTTCCCCTGCAACCAGTTCCCTTTGTGCTAGATGAACGAACGCCTCTCCACATGCTCAGTTCTGAGAGATAAGTGTGTGTGAAAGCCGAACTTCATATATATTCTTGGGAACACAAAGTTCCTTTTCAGTTGCAAACTACACTCCATATATATCTATGGGGAGGTACTAGCTCCAACTCGATTTTATAGTGAAAACTGCAGGAACTTCAAACCGGCATTAGGAAACAGACTGAGAAACCAGAGTAAAAGTTTCCCCTGCAAACGGTTCCCATTGTGCTAGATGAATGAACGTCTCTCCACATGCTCAGTTCTGAGAGATAAGTGTGTGTGAAACCCGTCCTTCAGATAGATTGTTGGGAACACAAAGTTCCTTTTCAGTTGCAAACTACACTCCATACATATATATGGGAAGGTATTAGCTCCAACTCGGTTTTACAGTGAAAACTGCAGGAACTTCAAACCGGCACTAGGAAACAGACTGAGAAACCACATTTAAAATTTCCCTGCAACCAGTTCCCATTGAGCTAAATGAACGAACGTCTCTCCTCATGCTCAGTTCTGAGAGATAACTGTGTGTGAAAGCCGTCCTTCACCTAGACTGTTGGGAACACAAAGTTCCTTTTCAGTTGCAAACTACACTCCATACATATATATGGGGAGGTACAAGCTCCAAATCGGATTTACAGTGAAAACTGCAGGAACTTCAAAACGGCACTAGGAAACAGACTGAGAAACCAGATTAATTGTTTCCTCTGCAACCCTTTCCCTTTTTTCTAGATGAACGAACGTCTCTCCACATGCTCAGTTCTGAGAGATAAGTGTGTGTGAAAGCCGTCTTTCATCTAGATTGTTGGGACACAAAGTTCCTTTTCAGTTGCAAACTACATTCCATACATATATATGGGGAGGTACTAGCTCCAACTCGATTTTACAGTGAAAACTGCATGAACTTCAAACCGGCACTAGGAAACAGACTGAGAAACCAGAGAAAAGTTTCCCCTGCAAACCGTTCCCTTTGTGCTAGATGAACGAACGTCTCTCCACATGCTTCATTTATGAGAGAAAAAAATGTGTGTGAAAGCCGTCTTTCACCTAGATTTTTGGGAACACAAAGTTCCTTTTAAGATACAAACCACACTCCATACATATTTATGGGGATGTACTATCCTCAAATCTGTTTTACAGTGTAAACTGCAGGAACTTAAAACCGGCACTAGGAAACAGACTGAGAAACCAGAATTAAAGCTTCCCCTGCAACCCGTTCCCTTTGTGCTAGATGAACGAACGTCTCTCCACATGCTCACTTCTGAGAGATAAGTGTGTGTGAAAGCCGTCCTTCACCTAGATATTTGGGAACACAAAGTTCCTTTCAGTTGCAAACTACAATCCATACATTTATATGGGGAAGTACTAGCTCCAAATCTGTTTAACAGTGAAAATTGCAGGAACTTCAAACCGGCACTAGGAAACAGACAGAGAAACCAGAGTAAAAGTTTTCCCTGCAACCCGTTCCCTTTGTGCTAGATGAACGAACGCCTCTCCACATGCTCAGTTCTGAGAGATAAGTGTGTGTGAAAGCCGAACTTCATATATATTCTTGGGAACACAAAGTTCTTTTTCAGTTGCAAACTACACTCCATATATATCTAAGGGGAGGTACTAGCTCCAACTCGATTTTATAGTGAAAACTGCAGGAACTTCAAACCGGCATTAGGAAACAGACTGAGAAACCAGAGTAAAAGTTTCCCCTTCAAACGGTTCCCTTTGTGCTAGATGAACGAACGTCTCTCCACATGCTCAGTTCTGAGAGATAAGTGTGTGTGAAAGCCGTCCTTCACCTAGATTGTTGGGAACACAAAGTTCCTTTTCAGTGGCAAACTACCTTCCATACATATATATGGGGAGGTATTAGCTCCAACTCGGTTTTACAGTGAAAACTGCAGGAACTTCAAACCGGCACTAGGAAACAGAATGAGAAACCACATTAAAATTTTCCCCTGCAAACCGTTCCCTTTGAGCTAGATGAACGAACGTCTCTCCTCATGCTAAGTTCTGAGAAATAAATGTGTTTGAAAGCCGTTCTTCACCTAGATTGTTGGGAACACAAAGTTCATTTTCAGTTGCAAACTAAAATCCTTAGATATATATGGGGATGTACAAGCTCCAAATCGGATTTACAGTGAAAACTGCAGGAAATTCAAACCTGGCACTATGAAACACACTGAGAAACCAGAGTAATAATTTCCCCTGCAACCCGTTCCCTTTGTGCTAGATGAATGAACGTCTCTCCACATGCTCAGTTCTGAGAGATAAGTGTGTGTGAAAGCCGCCTTTCATCTATATTGTTGGGACACAAAGTTCCTTTTCAGTTGCAAACTATACTCCATACATATATATGGGGAACAACTAGCTCCAACTCGGTTTTACAGTGAAAACTGCAGGAACTTCAAACCGTCACTAGGAAAGACACTTAGAAACTAGAGTAAAAGTTTCCCCTGCAAGGCGTTCCCTTTGTGCTAGATGAACGAACGTCTCTCCTCATGCTCAGTTCTGAGAGAAAAGTGTGTGTGAAAGCCGTCTTTCAACTAGATTGTTGGGAACACAAAGTTCCTTTTCAGTTGCCAACTACACTCTATACATATATATGGGGAGGTACTAGCTCCAAATCGGTTTTAAATTGAAAACTGCAGGAACTTCAATCCGGCACTAGGAAACAGACTGAAAAACCAGAGTAAAAGTTTCCCCTGCAACCCGTTCCCTTTGTGCTAGATGAACGAACGTCTCTCCACATGCTCAGTTCTGAGAGATAAGTGTGTGTGTAAGCCGTCCTTCACCTAGATTTTTGGGAACACAAAGTTCCTTTCAGTTTCAAACTACCCTCCATACATATAAATGGGGAGGTACAAGTTCCAACTCAGTTTTACAGTGAAAACTGCAGGAACTTCAAACCGGCACTAGGAAACAGACTGAGAAACCACATTAAAAGTTTCCCTGCAACCCGTTCCCATTGAGCTAGATGAACGAACGTCTCTCCTCATGCTCAGTTCTGAGAGATAAGTGTGTGTGAAAGCCGTCCTTCACCTAGATTGTTGGGAACACAAATTTCCTTTTCAGTTGCAAACTACACTCCATATATATATATGGGGAGGTACAACCTCCAAAACGGATTTACAGTGAAACTGCAGGAACTTCAAACCGGCACTAGGAAACACACTGAGAAACCAGAGTAAAAGTTTCCCATGCAACCCGTTCCCTTTGTGCTACATGAACGAACGTCTATCCACATGCTCATTTCTGAGAGGTAAGTGTGTGTGAAAGCCTTTCTTCACCTAGATAGTTGGGAACACAAAGTTCCTTTTCAGTTGCAAACTACAATCCATAGTTATATATGGGGAGGTACTAGCTCCAACTCGGTTTTACAGTGAAAACTGCAGGAACTTCAAACCAGCACTAGGAAACACACTGAGAAACCAGAGAAAAAGTTTCCCCTGCAACCCGTTCCCTTTGTGCTAGATGAACGAAAGTCTCTCTACATGCTCTGTTCTGAGAGATAAGTGTGTGTGAAAGCCGCCCTTCACCTAGATTGTTGGGAACAGAAAGTTCCTTTTCAGTTGCAAACTACACTCCATACATATATATGGGGAGGTACTAGCTCCAACAAAGTTTTACAGTGAAAACTGCAGGAACTTCAAACCGGCACTAGGAAACAGACTGAGAGACCAGAGTAAAAGTTTCCACTGCAAACCTTTCCCTTTGTGCTAGATGAACGAACGTCTTTCCACATGCTCAGTTATGAGAGAAAAGTGTGTGTGAAAGCCGTCCTTCATCTAGATTTTTGGGAACACAAAGTTCCTTTCAGTTGCAAACTACATTCCATACATATATATGGGGAGGTACAAGCTCCAACTCGATTTTACAGTGAAAACTGCAGGAACTTCAAACCGGCACTAGGAAACAGACTGAGAAACCACATTAAAAGTTTCCCTGCAACCCGTTTCCATTGAGCTAGATGAACGAACGTCTCTCCTCATGCTAAGTTCTGAGACATAAGTGTGTGTGAAAGCCGTCCTTCACCTAGATTGTTGGGAACACAAATTTCCTTTTCAGTTGCAAACTACACTCCATACATATATATGGGGAGATACAAGCTCCAAATCGGATTTACAGTGAAACTGCAGGAACTTCAAACCGACACTAGGAAACAGACTGAGAAACCAGAGTAATAGTTTCCCCTGCAACCTGTTCCCTTTGTGCTAGATGAACGAACGTCTCTCCACATGCTCAGTTCTGAAAGATAAGTGTGTGTGAAAGCCGTCTTTCATCTAGATTGTTGGGACACAAAGTTCCTTTTCAGTTGCAAACAACATTCCATACATATATATGGGGAGGTACTAGCTCCAATTCGATTTTACAGTGAAAACTGCAGGAACTTCAAACCGACACTAGGAAACAGACTGAGAAACCAGAGTAAAAGTTTCAACTGCAAACCGTTCCCTTTGTGCTAGATGAACGAACGTCTCTCCACATGCTCAGTTCTGAGAGATAAGTGTGTGTGAAAGCTGTCCTTCACCTAGATTGTTGGGAACACAAAGTTCCTATTTAGTTGCAAACTACACTCCATACATATATATGGGGAGGTATTAACTCCAAAATTTTTTACAGTGAAAACTGCAGGAACTTCAAACTGGCACTAGGAAACAGACTGAGAAACTAGAGAAAAGTTTCCCCTGCAACCCGTTCGCTTGTGCTAGATGAACGAACGTCTCTCCTCATGATAAGTTCTGAGACATAAGTGTGTGTGAAAGCCGTCCTTCACCTAGATTGTTGGGAACACAAATTTCCTTTTCAGTTGCAAACTACACTCCATACATATATATGGGGAGATACAAGCTCCAAATCGGATTTACAGTGAAACTGCAGGAACTTCAAACCGACACTAGGAAACAGACTGAGAAACCAGAGTAATAGTTTCCCCTGCAACCTGTTCCCTTTGTGCTAGATGAACGAACGTCTCTCCACATGCTCAGTTCTGAAAGATAAGTGTGTGTGAAAGCCGTCTTTCATCTAGATTGTTGGGACACAAAGTTCCTTTTCAGTTGCAAACAACATTCCATACATATATATGGGGAGGTACTAGCTCCAATTCGATTTTACAGTGAAAACTGCAGGAACTTCAAACCGACACTAGGAAACAGACTGAGAAACCAGAGTAAAAGTTTCAACTGCAAACCGTTCCCTTTGTGCTAGATGAACGAACGTCTCTCCACATGCTCAGTTCTGAGAGATAAGTGTGTGTGAAAGCTGTCCTTCACCTAGATTGTTGGGAACACAAAGTTCCTATTTAGTTGCAAACTACACTCCATACATATATATGGGGAGGTATTAACTCCAAAACTTTTTTACAGTGAAAACTGCAGGAACTTCAAACTGGCACTAGGAAACAGACTGAGAAACTAGAGAAAAGTTTCCCCTGCAACCCGTTCGCTTGTGCTAGATGAACGAACGTCTCTCCTCATGATAAGTTCTGAGAGATAAGTGTGTGTGAAAGCCATCTTTCACCAAATTGTTGGGAACACAATGTTCCTTTCAGTTGCAAACTACACTCCATACATAAATATGGGGAAGTACTAGCTCCAAATCGGTTTTACAGTGAAAACTGCAGGAACTTCAAACCGGTACTAGGAAACACACTGAGAAACTAGAGTAAAGTTTCCCTTGCAACCCGTTCCCTTTGTGCTAGATGAACGAACGTCTCTCCACATCTTCAGTTCTGAGAGGAAAGTGTGTGTGAAAGCCGTCCTTCAACTAGATAGTTGGGAACACAAAGCTCCTTTTCAGTTGCAATCTATACTCCATACATACATATGGGGAGGTACTAGCTCCAACTCAGTTTTACAGTGGAAACTGCAGGATCTTCAAACCGGCACTAGGAAACAGACTGAGAAACCAGAGTAAAAGTTTCCCCTTCAAACGGTTCCCTTTGTGCTAGATGAACGAACGTCTCTCCACATGCTCAGTTCTGAGAGATAAGTGTGTGTGAAAGCCGTCCTTCACCTAGATTGTTGGGAACACAAAGTTCCTTTTCAGTGGCAAACTACCTTCCATACATATATATGGGGAGGTATTAGCTCCAACTCGGTTTTACAGTGAAAACTGCAGGAACTTCAAACCGGCACTAGGAAACAGAATGAGAAACCACATTAAAATTTTCCCCTGCAAACCGTTCCCTTTGAGCTAGATGAACGAACGTCTCTCCTCATGCTAAGTTCTGAGAAATAAATGTGTTTGAAAGCCGTTCTTCACCTAGATTGTTGGGAACACAAAGTTCATTTTCAGTTGCAAACTAAAATCCTTAGATATATATGGGGATGTACAAGCTCCAAATCGGATTTACAGTGAAAACTGCAGGAAATTCAAACCGGCACTAGGAAACACACTGAGAAACCAGAGTAATAATTTCCCCTGCAACCCGTTCCCTTTGTGCTAGATGAATGAACGTCTCTCCACATGCTCAGTTCTGAGAGATAAGTGTGTGTGAAAGCCGCCTTTCATCTATATTGTTGGGACACAAAGTTCCTTTTCAGTTGCAAACTATACTCCATACATATATATGGGGAACAACTAGCTCCAACTCGGTTTTACAGTGAAAACTGCAGGAACTTCAAACCGTCACTAGGAAAGACACTTAGAAACTAGAGTAAAAGTTTCCCCTGCAAGGCGTTCCCTTTGTGCTAGATGAACGAACGTCTCTCCTCATGCTCAGTTCTGAGAGAAAAGTGTGTGTGAAAGCCGTCTTTCAACTAGATTGTTGGGAACACAAAGTTCCTTTTCAGTTGCCAACTACACTCTATACATATATATGGGGAGGTACTAGCTCCAAATCGGTTTTAAAGTGAAAACTGCAGGAACTTCAATCCGGCACTAGGAAACAGACTGAAAAACCAGAGTAAAAGTTTCCCCTGCAACCCGTTCCCTTTGTGCTAGATGAACGAACGTCTCTCCACATGCTCAGTTCTGAGAGATAAGTGTGTGTGTAAGCCGTCCTTCACCTAGATTTTTGGGAACACAAAGTTCCTTTCAGTTTCAAACTACCCTCCATACATATATATGGGGAGGTACAAGTTCCAACTCAGTTTTACAGTGAAAACTGCAGGAACTTCAAACCGGCACTAGGAAACAGACTGAGAAACCACATTAAAAGTTTCCCTGCAACCCGTTCCCATTGAGCTAGATGAACGAACGTCTCTCCTCATGCTCAGTTCTGAGAGATAAGTGTGTGTGAAAGCCGTCCTTCACCTAGATTGTTGGGAACACAAATTTCCTTTTCAGTTGCAAACTACACTCCATATATATATATGGGGAGGTACAAGCTCCAAAACGGATTTACAGTGAAACTGCAGGAACTTCAAACCGGCACTAGGAAACACACTGAGAAACCAGAGTAAAAGTTTCCCATGCAACCCGTTCCCTTTGTGCTACATGAACGAACGTCTATCCACATGCTCATTTCTGAGAGGTAAGTGTGTGTGAAAGCCTTTCTTCACCTAGATAGTTGGGAACACAAAGTTCCTTTTCAGTTGCAAACTACAATCCATAGTTATATATGGGGAGGTACTAGCTCCAACTCGGTTTTACAGTGAAAACTGCAGGAACTTCAAACCAGCACTAGGAAACACACTGAGAAACCAGAGAAAAAGTTTCCCCTGCAACCCGTTCCCTTTGTGCTAGATGAACGAAAGTCTCTCTACATGCTCTGTTCTGAGAGATAAGTGTGTGTGAAAGCCGCCCTTCACCTAGATTGTTGGGAACAGAAAGTTCCTTTTCAGTTGCAAACTACACTCCATACATATATATGGGGAGGTACTAGCTCCAACAAAGTTTTACAGTGAAAACTGCAGGAACTTCAAACCGGCACTAGGAAACAGACTGAGAGACCAGAGTAAAAGTTTCCGCTGCAAACCTTTCCCTTTGTGCTAGATGAACGAACGTCTTTCCACATGCTCAGTTATGAGAGAAAAGTGTGTGTGAAAGCCGTCCTTCATCTAGATTTTTGGGAACACAAAGTTCCTTTCAGTTGCAAACTACATTCCATACATATATATGGGGAGGTACAAGCTCCAACTCGATTTTACAGTGAAAACTGCAGGAACTTCAAACCGGCACTAGGAAACAGACTGAGAAACCACATTAAAAGTTTCCCTGCAACCCGTTTCCATTGAGCTAGATGAACGAACGTCTCTCCTCATGCTAAGTTCTGAGACATAAGTGTGTGTGAAAGCCGTCCTTCACCTAGATTGTTGGGAACACAAATTTCCTTTTCAGTTGCAAACTACACTCCATACATATATATGGGGAGATACAAGCTCCAAATCGGATTTACAGTGAAACTGCAGGAACTTCAAACCGACACTAGGAAACAGACTGAGAAACCAGAGTAATAGTTTCCCCTGCAACCTGTTCCCTTTGTGCTAGATGAACGAACGTCTCTCCACATGCTCAGTTCTGAAAGATAAGTGTGTGTGAAAGCCGTCTTTCATCTAGATTGTTGGGACACAAAGTTCCTTTTCAGTTGCAAACAACATTCCATACATATATATGGGGAGGTACTAGCTCCAATTCGATTTTACAGTGAAAACTGCAGGAACTTCAAACCGACACTAGGAAACAGACTGAGAAACCAGAGTAAAAGTTTCAACTGCAAACCGTTCCCTTTGTGCTAGATGAACGAACGTCTCTCCACATGCTCAGTTCTGAGAGATAAGTGTGTGTGAAAGCTGTCCTTCACCTAGATTGTTGGGAACACAAAGTTCCTTTTTAGTTGCAAACTACACTCCATACATATATATGGGGAGGTATTAACTCCAAACTTTTTTACAGTGAAAACTGCAGGAACTTCAAACTGGCACTAGGAAACAGACTGAGAAACTAGAGAAAAGTTTCCCCTGCAACCCGTTCGCTTGTGCTAGATGAACGAACGTCTCTCCTCATGATAAGTTCTGAGAGATAAGTGTGTGTGAAAGCCATCTTTCACCAAATTGTTGGGAACACAATGTTCCTTTCAGTTGCAAACTACACTCCATACATAAATATGGGGAAGTACTAGCTCCAAATCGGTTTTACAGTGAAAACTGCAGGAACTTCAAACCGGTACTAGGAAACACACTGAGAAACTAGAGTAAAGTTTCCCTTGCAACCCGTTCCCTTTGTGCTAGATGAACGAACGTCTCTCCACATCTTCAGTTCTGAGAGGAAAGTGTGTGTGAAAGCCGTCCTTCAACTAGATAGTTGGGAACACAAAGCTCCTTTTCAGTTGCAATCTATACTCCATACATACATATGGGGAGGTACTAGCTCCAACTCAGTTTTACAGTGGAAACTGCAGGATCTTCAAAGCCGGCACTAGGAAACAGACTGAGAAACCAGAGTAAAAGCTTCCCCTGCAACCCGTTCCATTTGTGCTAGATGAACGAACATCTCTCCACATGCTCACTTTTGAGAGATAAGTGTGTGTGAAAGCCGTCCTTCACCTAGATTTTTGGGAACACAAAGTTCCTTTCAGTTGCAAACTACACTCCATACATTTATATGGGGAGATACTAGCTCCAACTCTGTTTAAAAGTGAAAATTGCAGGAACTTCAAACCGGCACTAGGAAACAGACTGAGAAACCAGAGTAAAAGTTTCCCCTGCAACCCGTTCCCTTTGTGCTAGATGAACGAACGCCTCTCCACATGCTCAGTTCTGAGAGATAAGTGTGTGTGAAAGCCGAACTTCATATATATTCTTGGGAACACAAAGTTCCTTTTCAGTTGCAAACTACACTCCATATATATCTATGGGGAGGTACTAGCTCCAACTCGATTTTATAGTGAAAACTGCAGGAACTTCAAACCGGCATTAGGAAACAACTGAGAAACCAGAGTAAAAGTTTCCCCTGCAAACGGTTCCCTTTGTGCTAGATGAATGAACGTCTCTCCACATGCTCAGTTCTGAGAGATAAGTGTGTGTGAATCCCGTCCTTCAGATAGATTGTTGGGAACACAAAGTTCCTTTTCAGTTGCAAACTACACTCCATACATATATATGGGAAGGTATTAGCTCCAACTCGGTTTTACAGTGAAAACTGCAGGAACTTCAAACCGGCACTAGGAAACAGACTGAGAAACCACATTTAAAGTTTCCCTGCAACCAGTTCCCATTGAGCTAAATGAACGAACGTCTCTCCTCATGCTCAGTTCTGAGAGATAAGTGTGTGTGAAAGCCGTCCTTCACCTAGACTGTTGGGAACACAAAGTTCCTTTTCAGTTGCAAACTACACTCCATACATATATATGGGGAAGTACAAGCTCCAAATCGGATTTACAGTGAAAACTGCAGGAACTTCAAAACGGCACTAGGAAACAGACTGAGAAACCAGATTAATTGTTTCCTCTGCAACCCATTCCCTTTGTGCTAGATGAACGAACGTCTCTTCACATGCTAAGTTCTGAGAGATAAGTGTGTGTGAAAGCCGTCTTTCATCTAGATTGTTGGGACACAAAGTTCCTTTTCAGTTGCAAACTACATTCCATACATATACATGGGGAGGTACTAGCTCCAACTCGATTTTACAGTGAAAACTGCATGAACTTCAAACCGGCACTAGGAAACAGACTGAGAAACCAGAGAAAAGTTTCCCCTGCAAACCGTTCCCTTTGTGCTAGATGAACGAACGTCTCTCCACATGTTCATTTATGAGAGAAAAAAATGTGTGTGAAAGCCGTCTTTCACCTAGATTTTTGGGAACACAAAGTTCCTTTTAAGATACAAACCACACTCCATACATATTAATGGGGATGTACTATCTTCAAATCTGTTTTACAGTGTAAACTGCAGGAACTTAAAACCGGCACTAGGAAACAGACTGAGAAACCAGAGTAAAAGTTTCCCCTGCAACCCGTTCCCTTTGTGCTAGATGAACGAACGTCTCTCCACATGCTCACTTCTGAGAGATAAGTGTGTGTGAAAGCCGTCCTTCACCTAGATTGTTGGGAACACAAAGTTCCTTTTCAGTTGCAAACTACACTCCATATATATATATGGGGAGGTACTAGCTCCAACTCGGTTTTACAGTGAAAACTGCAGGAAATTCAAACCAGCACTAGGAAACACACTGAGAAACCAGAGTAAAATTTTCCCCTGCAACCCGTTCCCTTTGTGCTAGATGAAGGAATGTCTCTCCACATGCTCAGTTCTGAGAGATAAGTTTGTGTGAAAGCCGTCCTTCACCTAGATTGTTGGGAACACAAAGTTTCTTTTCAGTTGCAAAATACAATCCTTACATATATATGGGGAGGTAATAACTCCACCTCGATTTTACAGTGAAAATTGCAGAAACTTCAAACCGGGCACTAGGAAACAGACTGAGAGACCAGAGTAAAAGTTTCCGCTGCAACCCTTTCCCTTTGTGCTAGATGAGCGAACGTCTTTCCACATGCTCATTTATGAGAGAAAACTGTGTGTGAAAGCCGACTTTCACCTAGATATTTGGGAACACAAAGTTCATTTTCAGTTGCAAACTACATTCCATACATATATATGGGGAGGTGTACTAGCTCCAACTCGATTTTACAGTGAAATCTGCAGGAACTTCAAACCGGCACTAGGAAACAGACTGAGAAACCAGAGTAAAAGTTTCCCCTGCAAACCGTTCCCTTTGTGCTTGATGAACGAACGTCTCTCCACATGTTCAGTTCTGAGAGATAAGTGTGTGTGAAAGCCTCCCTTCACCTAGATTGTTGGGAACACAAAGTTCCTTTTCAGTTGCAAACTACACTCCATACATATATATGGGGAAGTATTAGCTCCAACTCGGTTTTACAGTGAAAACTGCAGGAACTTCTAATCGGCACTAGGAAACAGACTGAGAAACCAGAGAAAAGTTTCCCCTGCAACCCGTTCCCTTTGTGCTAGATGAACGAACGTCTCTCCACATGCTCAGTTCTGAGAGATAAGTGTTTGTGAAAGTCGCCCTTCACCTAGAATTGTTGGGAACACAAAGTTCCTTTTCAGTTGCAAACTACACTCCAAACATATATATGGGGAGGTATTAGTTCCAACTCGGTTTTACAGTGTAAACTGCAGGAACTTCTAATCGGCACTAGGAAACAGACTGAGAAACCAGAGAAAAGTTTCCCTGCAACCCGTTCCCTTTGTGCCAGATGAACGAACGTCTCTCCACATGCTCAGTTCTGAGAGATAAGTGTGTGTGAAAGCCGTCCTTCACCTAGATTTTGGGAACACAAAGTTCCTTTCAGTTGCAAACTACACTCCATACATTTATATGAGGAGATACAAGCTCCAACTCTGTTTAACAGTGAAAATTGCAGGAACTTCAAACCGGCACTAGGAAACAGACTGAGAAACCAGAGTAAAAGTTTCCCCTGCAACCCGTTCCCTTTGTGCTAGATGAACGAACGCCTCTCCACATGCTCAGTTCTGAGAGATAAGTGTGTGTGAAAGCCGAACTTCATATATATTCTTGGGAACACAAAGTTCCTTTTCAGTTGCAAACTACACTCCATATATATCTATGGGGGAGGTACTAGCTCCAACTCGATTTTATAGTGAAAACTGCAGGAACTTCAAACCGGCATTAGGAAACAGACTGACAAACCAGAATAAAAGTTTCCCCTGCAAACGGTTCCCTTTGTGCTAGATGAATGAACGTCTCTCCACATGCTCAGTTCTGAGAGATAAGTGTGTGTGAAACTCGACCTTCAGATAGATTGTTGGGAACACAAAGTTCCTTTTCAGTTGCAAACTACACTCCATACATATATATGGGAAGGTATTAGCTCCAACTCGGTTTTTACAGTGAAAACTGCAGGAACTTCAAACCGGCACTAGGAAACAGACTGAGAAACCACATTTAAAGTTTCCCTGCAACCAGTTCCCATTGAGCTAAATGAACGAACGTCTCTCCTCATGCTCAGTTCTGAGAGATAAGTGTGTGTGAAAGCCGTCCTTCACCTAGACTGTTGGGAACACAAAGTTCCTTTTCAGTTGCAAACTACACTCCATACATATATATGGGGAAGTACAAGCTCCAAATCGGATTTACAGTGAAAACTGCAGGAACTTCAAAACGGCACTAGGAAACAGACTGAGAAACCAGATTAATTGTTTCCTCTGCAACCCGTTCCCATTGTGCTAGATGAACGAACGTCTCTTCACATGCTAAGTTCTGAGAGATAAGTGTGTGTGAAAGCCGTCTTTCATCTAGATTGTTGGGACACAAAGTTCCTTTTCAGTTGCAAACTACATTCCATACATATATATGGGGAGGTACTAGCTCCAACTCGATTTTACAGTGAAAACTGCATGAACTTCAAACCGGCACTAGGAAACAGACTGAGAAACCAGAGAAAAGTTTCCCCTGCAAACCGTTCCCTTTGTGCTAGATGAACGAACGTCTCTCCACATGTTCATTTATGAGAGAAAAAATGTGTGTGAAAGCCGTCTTTCACCTAGATTTTTGGGAACACAAAGTTCCTTTTAAGATACAAACCACACTCCCTACATATTAATGGGGATGTACTATCTTCAAATCTGTTTTACAGTGTAAACTGCAGGAACTTAAAACGGCACTAGGAAACAGACTGAGAAACCAGAGTAAAAGTTTCCCCTGCAACCCGTTCCCTTTGTGCTAGATGAACGAACGTCTCTCCACCTGCTCACTTCTGAGAGATAAGTGTGTGTGAAAGCCTGTCCTTCACCTAGATTGTTGGGAACAACAAAGTTTCCTTTTCAGTTGAAACTACACTCCATATATATATATGGGGAGGGGTACTAGCTCCAACTCGGTTTTACAGTGAAAACTGCAGGAAATTCAAACCAGCACTAGGAAACACACTGAGAACCAAGAGTAAAATTTTCCCCTGCAACCCGTTCCCTTGTGGCTAGATGAAGGAATGTCTCTCCACATGCTCAGTTCTGAGAGATAAGTTTGTGTGAAAGCCGTCCTCACCTAGATTGTTGGAACACAAAGTTTCTTTTCAGTTGCAAAATACAATCCTTACATATATATGGGGAGGGTAATAACTCCACCTCGATTTTACAGTGAAAATTGCAGAAACTTCAAACCGGCACTAGGAAACAGACTGAGAGACCAGAGTAAAAGTTTCCGCTGCAACCCTTTCCTTTGTGCTAGATGAGCGAACGTCTTTCCACATGCTCATTTAATGAGAGAAAACTGTGTGTGAAAGCCGACTTTCACCTAGATATTTGGGAACACAAAGTTCATTTTCAGTTGCAAACTACATTCCATACATATATATGGGGAGGTACTAGCTCCAACTCGATTTTACAGTGAAATCTGCAGAACTTCAAACCGGCACTAGGAAACAGACTGAGAAAACCAGAGTAAAAGTTTCCCCTGCAAACCGTTCCCTTTGTGCTTGATGAACGAACGTCTCTCCACATGTTCAGTTCTGAGAGATAAGTGTGTGTGAAAGCCTCCCTTCACCTAGATTGTTGGGAACACAAAGTTCCTTTCAGTTGCAAACTACACTCCATACATATATATGGGGAAGTATTAGCTCCAACTCGGTTTTACAGTGAAAACTGCAGGAACTTCTAATCGGCACTAGGAAACAGACTGAGAAACCAGAGAAAAGTTTCCCCTGCAACCCGTTCCCTTTGTGCTAGATGAACGAACGTCTCTCCACATGCTCAGTTCTGAGAGATAAGTGTTTGTGAAAGTCGCCCTTCACCTAGATTGTTGGGAACACAAAGTTCCTTTTCAGTTGCAAACTACCCCTCCATACATATATATGGGGAGGTATTAGTTCCAACTCGGTTTTTACGTGTAAAACTGCAGGAACTTCTAATCGGCACTAGGAAACAGACTGAGAAACCAGAGAAAAGTTTCCCCTGCAACCCGTTCCCTTTGTGCCAGATGAACGAACGTCTCTCCACATGCTCAGTTCTGAGAGATAAGTGTGTGTGAAAGCCGTCCTTCACCAAATTGTTGGGAACACAAAGTTCCTTTTCAGTTGCAAACAACACTCCATACATAAATATGGGGAAGTACTAGCTCCAACTCGGTTTACAGTGAAAACTGCAGGAACTTCAAACAAACCGGCACTAGGAAACACACTGAGAAACCAGAGTAAATGTTTCCCATGCAATCCGTTCCCTTTGTGCTACATGAACGAACGTCTATCCACATGCTCATTTCTGAGAGTAAGTGTGTGTGAAAGCCTTTCTTCACCTAGATAGTTGGGAACACAAAGTTCCTTTTCAGTTGCAAGCTACAATCCATAGGTATTATGGGAGGTACTAGCTCCAACTCGGTTTTACAGTGAAAACTGCAGGAACTTCAAACCAGCACTAGGAAACACACTGAGAAACCAGAGTAAAAGTTTCCACTGCAACCCGTTCGCTTTGTGCTAGATGAACGAACGTCTCTTCATGCTCAGTTCTGAGAGATAAGTGTGTTTGAAAGCCGTCTTTCACCTAGATTGTTGGGAACACAAAGTTCCTTTTCAGTTGCAAACTACATTCCATATATATATATGGGGAGGTACTAGCTCCAACTCGATTTTACAGTGAAAACTGCAGGAACTTCAAACCGGCACTAAGAAACAGACTGAGAAACCAGAGTAAAAGTTTCCCCTGCAAACCGTTCCCTTTGTGCTAGATGAACGAACGTCTCTCCACATGCTCAGTTCTGAGAGATAAGTGTGTGTGAAAGCCGTCCTTCACCTAGATTGTTGGGAACACAAAGTTCCTTTTCAGTTGCAAACTACACTCCATATATATATATGGGGAGGTACTAGCTCCAACTCGGTTTTACAGTGAAAACTGCAGGAACTTCAAACCAGCACTAGTAAACACACTGAGAAACCAGAGTAAAATTTTCACCTGCAACCCGTTCCCTTTTTGCTAGATGAAGGAATGTCTCTCCACATGCTCAGTTCTGAGAGATAAGTGTGTGTGAAAGCCGTCCTTCACCTAGATTGTTGGGAACACAAAGTTCCTTTCATTTGCAAACTACACTCCGTATATATATGGGGAGGTACTAGCTCCAACTGGTTTTACAGTGAAAACAGCAGGAAATTCAAACCAGCACTAGGAAACACACTGAGAAACCAGAGTAAATTTTCCCCTGCAACCCGTTCCCTTTGTGCTAGATGAAGGAATGTCTCTCCACATGCTCAGTTCTGAGAGATAAGTTTGTGTGAAAGCCGTCCTTCACCTAGATTGTTGGGAACACAAAGTTTCTTTTCAGTTGCAAACTACAATCCTTACATATATATGGGGAGGTAATACCTCCACCTCGATTTTACAGTGAAATTGCAGAAACTTCAAACCGGCACTAGGAAACAGACTGAGAGACCAGAGTAAAAGTTTCCGCTGCAACCCTTTCCCTTTGTGCTAGATGAGCGAACGTCTTTCCACATGCTCAGTTATGAGAGAAAAGTGTGTGTGAAAGCCTACTTTCACCTAGATATTTGGGAACACAAAGTTCATTTTCAGTTGCAAACTACACTCCATACATATAATGGGGAGGTACTAGCTCCAACTCGATTTTACAGTGAAATCTGCAGGAACTTCAAACCGGCACTAGGAAACGAGAGAAACCAGAGTAAAAGTTTCCCCTGCAAACCGTTCCCTTTGTGCTTGATGAACGAACGTCTCTCCACATGCTCAGTTCTGAGAGATAAGTGTGTGTGAAAGCCTCTCTTCACCTAGATTGTTGGGAACACAAAGTTCCTTTTCAGTTGCAAACTACACTCCATACATATATGGGGAAATATTAGCTCCAACTCGGTTTTACAGTGAAAACTGCAGGAACTTCTAATCGGCACTAGGAAACAGACTGAGAAACCAGAGAAAAGTTTCCCCTGCAACCCGTTCCCTTTGTGCTAGATGAAGGAATGTCTCCACATGCTCAGTTCTGAGAGATAAGTTTGTGTGAAAGCCGTCCTTCACCTAGATTGTTGGGAACACAAAGTTTCTTTTCAGTTGCAAAATACAATCCTTACATATATATGGGGAGGTAATAACTCCACCTCGATTTTACAGTGAAAATTGCAGAAACTTCAAACCGGCACTAGGAAACAGACTGAGAGACCAGAGTAAAAGTTTCCGCTGCAACCCTTTCCCTTTGTGCTAGATGAGCGAACGTCTTTCCACATGCTCAGATGAGAGAAAAGTGTGTGTGAAAGCCGACTTTCACCTAGATATTTGGGAACACAAAGTTCATTTTCAGTTGAAAACTACATTCCATACATATATATGGGGAGGTACTAGCTCCAACTCGATTTTACAGTGAAATCTGCAGGAACTTCAAACCGGCACTAGGAAAACAGACTGAGAACCAGAGTAAAAGTTTCCCCTGCAAACCGTTCCCTTTGTGCTTGATGAACGAAGTCTTCCACATGCTCAGTCTGAGAGATAAGTGTGGTGAAAGCCTCCCTTCACCTAGATTTGGGGAACACAAAGTTCCTTTTCAGAGCAAACTACACTCCATACATATATATGGGGAGTATTAGCTCCAACTCGGTTTTTACAGTGTAAACTGCAGGAACTTCTAATCGGCACTAGAGAAACAGACTGAGAAACCAGAGAAAAGTTTCCCCTGCAACCCGTTCCCTTTGTGCCAGATGAACGAACGTCTCTCCACATGCTCAGTTCTGAGAGATAAGTGTGTGTGAAAGCCGTCCTTCACCAAATTGTTGGGAACCAAAGTTCCTTTTCAGTTGCAAACACACTCCATACATAAATATGGGGAAGTACTAGCTCCAACTCGGTTTACAGTGAAAACGCAGGAACTTCAACAAACCGGCACTAGGAAACACTGAGAAACTAGAGTAAATGTTTCCCCTGCAAACCCGTTCCCGTTGTGCTAGATGAACGAACGTCTCTCCACATGTTCAGTTTGAGAGAAAGTGTGTGTGAAAGCCGTCCTTCAACTAGATAGTTGGGAACACA